>NC_136487.1:136172682-136185182 GCF_053919585.1 Euprymna scolopes | reverse complement strand
ATCTATCTGTGTAAATATACTTTGATAATTATGTTTCAGTTTGAAGAAATATGGTATAATAAAATTATGGGGTGTTCGTTCGCACCTGACCTCCATAGAATGGAAATATGTCACAAGTTTAACAAGGTTTTTAATATAGATTCACAGAATGTTGTAATAAGTGTTTCAGTGTGAACAGGTATGGTATAATAAATTATGGGGTTTATCTATTTTATTTTTACTTTCATCATATTTTGCTTTGGTTTTGATACCTCCAACTTCGACGCTATCTCTTTACAACCCTTCCTTTTCATAACCTATCATACTTTCATAAATCAGTGTCCATTTTCTGTAGGCTGTTTTTGAACCTAGTCAACGACGGGTACTTTTACAATAGTTTGTTCATTTTACCAATCAGTTGTTTTTTTTTTTCAAAACAAAAGTTTCCTTACAATTAGGGGTCCGTTTCGTTCAAAGAAGATTTAGCTATATTTGGTATATCACAATTTGGGATTGCCATACATATATCGTGTGTTCTTATTTGAACGAAACAGATCTGCAATTGTATCGAAGTTTTTATTTTCGTTGTCACCGTGAAGAATAACAAATGACACCTGGAAACAAAAAAACAAATAATAATCCTAAAAGCAGACAAAATGCGGGTTGTAAAAAAATAAACAAGCAAAAACAAAACAACGTACTATTACGTATTCTAGAAAATGAGATCCAGTCGTATCATTATTCGCATGAAAATCCTTTCCATTATATTTCTGCCCTCTCATATCAGCTTATATAAATAGCTGTCTACTCTTCCGCGATCTGCTTCATAGTGGCATTTATTCTGCATGTTGTACAGCCTAACAATAATCCTAACATAACCCTAACCCTATTTCTAACTCGACGCATATCTAGGAAGACTTCTAAAATAACTGAATGACGCGTGCGCATACTGCCCATGAATAGTGGGTTACCTTTTTACAAAGTTAATTTTCCATTACTAGCGAGGCGTTTCTACAAAAGACACTAAAACTGTGACAAAAAGTAATGCGCAAAGAAATTAGAAAACCAAAGAATAACATAATCACATTGCTTCACAAGAAAAAAAGAGAAAGGCTAAGATATCCCCATAGTTTATAAATATTTCTCCCGTGATTTCACCGCAGGAAACCACCTGGTTTATCTTATTTACTGTTGATGTCTGCCCGACCGTCAAAATTTGAAAAACCGGAGGGCGTGGACAAACCTTTCCAAACGACAAAGAAGTCTATTTTATGTCACATAGCGTTTAAATCCATAAAAAAAAAAACTTATCTTTCGTCTGCTAATTATAGTGAGAAGGAGTCCTTTAAGTAGAGTTGTTTTTTTTTTCTAAAAGAAAAAAAAAATCGACCCAGAAATTGTTCATTGGTAAAAAGGTCCAACGTCTAACATTACAAAAAATATCTTGCTTGGTATCTCTGTTGACATACCATGTGACTACGTATACGGATATGTTTCATTTTATTTACGTCTGAACTAGAAATCAAAACACATAGACACACACACACATATACCAGACGCCTTCAATAAGTTTGCAGACTTTTTTCGTATGGGCACTTTCATTGATAGAATACACATGAACCTCTAATCCCCTTCGAAGTAATCTCCTCCGACTGTAATGCACTAGTTGTACCGCTCCAACAACTTCTGGAAGGAAGTCCTCTTGTGTAAGCCTCTTTCATTGCTTCAATTGTATGATAGCGACAGCTTCTGAGGTTTTCTTTGAGCTTAGAAAATAACCAAAAGTCACAGGGAGCAAGGACTGGACTATAGGGAGGTTGAGGAATTGTCTTGATGCCCATCTTGGTCAAATAGTCTGTGACAACGATGGAATCATGGACTGCACCCTTGAGACTACGTTGTGCAAATCTTCTGCATCTCCATATATGTTATTCCTTAATTGGAATTCATTTTTGAGATGAGCATTATATATATTAATTTATTTTTATTTCGGACTATTATTCTCATCTTTATTAGTTGTTGTTTATCATCTTTTATTGGTTTGTTTATTCACAACGTTTCTTCCCCAGGACCGCTAGACTTTGGAGTTCCCTACCGGGTTCCTGCTTCCCCAACTGTATTGACATGCAGAAGTTCAAGTGCAACGTGAACTGACATCTTGCTGCCCAACTCCCCACATAGTACCCCTGTAGCTTATGTCCCTGATAGTAGCCCCCTACATCAAAGTGGCAATGTGCTTTGTTTGGGGGTGAAAATGTAATAAAAAAAGATAGATAGAGAGAGTGTGAGAGAGAGAGAGAGAGAGACAGATGGGTAAACCATCTGTGTAGACAGATGGTTTACAGATGTGTAGACAGGGACAAAGAGAAGATAGGACAGAGACAGAGATAGAAATATGTGCAAAAATAGTTACAGAAGGCTCTAATTGTTGCATTATTTCCACTTCAAGCGAAGGTCTAATATTTTGGATGTCACGATAAAATAATATACTATTACTAAAATTGCTTCTCTAATAACTTCTTTCCTCGAACTGCTAGTCTTTGGAATTCTCTCCCTGCTCCCTGCTTCCCCGATTGTAACAATATTTCAGGAATTTAAACGTTTCGTTCGTCGTTGGCAGAACTCGGATACGAGTATACATTTTGCTCTCAGCTACGAAGTGTTTTAGGTGATCCACGAGGCGCAACTTTGTGTCGCACACACTTCAGATGTCACCATTGGCCGCGGCAATAAAAAAAAAACTCTAGTCTACTTACTTCCTTACTCCTCTCACACCTCTTATCATCCTTCACAGACTCTCTGCCTTTGATAAATGCGCATTAGACACAGATTGAAAGATTTTAAAAGCCTCTTAGTTCTGTTTGAGTTTTTTTTTACATTTAAAATAAATGGATATGAGCATAAATGTTTAAAATAAATAATAAGATAAAATAAAATAAATATAAATAACAAATAATAATTTTATATATTAGGAATGGCTAATTCTCTGATTGACATAGCAATTATGTAAGTAATATGTGATTTTTTTCTCGTTGGAAGGGAGCTTTATATGGGAAAAATTCTAGCTATTAACACTTATCTAGGCGTTTCATGATTTCAGAATTCGGATTGATTTCTCGTTAAATGATGATAAAATTTTAAGTATGCCGGGATGGTTCAAGTAAAAGAGAAATGTATAAATAAATTGTATCTTTAAAACTAGTTATTTATGTATTTATTAAGGTATTTATTAAAAAACGGAATTTTAAATCATTCTAAAATATCGGAGTTATCGAACTTGATCTGTTGTTTTTAACTAATGAGTAATTTAGTGTGGATAAATCCTAAAAATTAGATTTTAATTAGTAATAATTATTTTTATCTTATGCTAGTAACTAAGATAATAAATATATATAAGATACTAGTCTACCCGTTACCCGTTGGGTCAGTATATGTCACGGCTAGCTATGGAATAGTAAGTATATTAATTATGCCAAAAATGTGCGCGCTTGCGCGTACAAAAATAGCCACCACTTGTAACATAAGGAATTACATTGCTTAATATCCGGAAAACTGGGTATTTCCGAAAAATTTCAATGCGATATTCGTTTTCAGCATAACGAAAAGTTAAATAAGTCATCATTTTAAAGGAAAATGTTAAGGTGGAAACCAAGTAAAAGCTTATATTTGCTTTAAAAAAAAAGATTGATTATGTAAAGTGTTGGACATCCGAACCTTAAAATTTGTTACTTCCTTCGAACGGCTTTGTAAACAAAGAAGTGCGACTCTTAACGAAAACACTTATCACAAGTCAACGATTATAAGTTTTGCCGGCTCTGTTGGATATTTCGTCACTGATCTGAGGGAGATAACTATTCTACTAAGGCATTAGCGTACAGTGAGCACCCACCTTTTTAGCCACTTTAGCTTCGTGTTTTTATGTTTGTTTTTTCTTATTAGTTCTTATTTTAATTTTTATTTAAAAGAAACAAAAAAAAAATGCTAGTATTTGGGCTTGACCATGAATTCTCTAGAAAAGTATGCAGCACTAATTGCAGAGTGAAATGTAATATTTATTAAACAAGTTTTTCGTACGATTCTTTAATTAAAAAAAAAAACTTTTACTCATCTTTTTTCGTTTAACTATTTAGTTTTTCTTTCTTACTTTTTCTTTGTTTTTCATTTTTTTAAAGTTCAAAACTTTTTTCATTTAGTTCTATTTAGAACATCTTTCCATGCAAACAGTCTATTTTATCTGCTTTTATTTTTACTTTATTTTAAAATATTCAAATTTTAGATTCTGTAGCCACACATTTCAGTTTAAAACTTTTTAAATTCATTCTTTCATACGAGAATTTTGGACGCTAAAACCAACGCAAAACAGATCGTGGTGTTACAAAAAAAAAAAAAAAAAATTACATGATCATTCTCGGCCACCTTGAATAACATTTACGACTTATATAAATGTTAATTCCAACTATATTTTTCGCCGCAGATAACGTTGGCCGAGCGGTTTGTTCCTTGGTAATAGAGTCAGAGATGGCTGCATGGTCTGGGTCAAATCTCCCGACTGGCAGTAATCATGATTCCTGAAAGAATAAAACATTATACTTTGGCTATAGCTTTGACATTTGACCTTTACCTTTGAAAATAGTGTGCACCATCCCAAGGTGGGGAACTATCATCATGCCAGGTTTGATCATAATTGGTCCAAATTGGTCTACTGGTGTAGGCTGTAGGAGAGTTGTACAGACACATACACACGAACGCTACTACTTTATATATATGTTTTATTTTTTTTATTACCGTTTTATCTGTTTAGTTGCACATGCTTCGGTTGCCGAATCATATTTACGATCCAGCAACTTCGTCAGATATATATATATATATATATATATATATATATATATATATATATATATATATATATATATCCCGCTGCTACAAATAGCCACTTGTTTCAATCAAACAACAGATGTCATCAGGCAGCGACTTGACTATTCAAAAGTTCAATGAATAACTATTTGTAGCAGCGGGATGTGAGCATGTTTATATAACAATAAACAAGTGTATGAGCATGTTTATATAACAATAAACAAGTGTATATATATATATATATATATATATATATATATATATATATATATATATATATATATATACACTTGTTTATTGTTATATAAACATGCTCACATCCCGCTGCTACAAATAGTTATTCATTGAACTTTTGAATAGTCAAGTCGCTGCCTGATGACATCTGTTGTTTGATTGAAACAAGTGGCTATTTGTAGCAGCGGGATGTGAGCATGTTTATATAACAATAAACAAGTATTATCAGCTCTTTTTATTGAGACCTGTCTAACAACCTCGTTGAATTCATTAGTCCATTACTTTTTAATATAAAAAACCCGAGTATATATATATATATATATATATATATATATATATATATATATATATATGCGCCCATTTAAGAGATTAAAGTTTAGCCTTTTTAGGGAATTCTAAAAAACAAAAATGGCCAACTTTAGTATCATTCCAATTGAGTGTTGTTGAATGTTGTTGAAATGGCGTACATAGGAACTTGTATTCACACGTCAGTAGTCGGTGGTCTGGAGGAAAGACTCTGCCCTGCGAAGTCACCGGTGGCTTTTTGGGCCGGATTAGAATCTCTGGACAAGCTGTAATTATCACTTCCTACACTGATGATTGCACAAGCATGAAACACTATTATCTGAAGGGATAAAATTTCTTAATATTTATTTAAAAAAAAAAACAAAAAAACATAGGGGTTCTCACACAGACCATTATTAGAGATTACTCACTGATATTAACCGATGGTGTTCCCTGGAGTCGGGAATGACAACGTCTCTCCATATTTACAGTACGCTCTACCCTTTTCAAGAAACCTTTGCAAATGACTTCGCGTTATCGCAACAGTCGTTTACCATTGATTTCTCGCTTGCAGCAACTATTAGTCTTCACTGGGATTTCATAGTTTATGTGGATTGGTGGCCGCGTTCGACGATTTTCCTGAAGATTTCAGCTGTTTTTATCATTGCCGTTCGCTGTACGATCTTAGTCTTCTATTTGATTCCAATTTCTCATAGTCCTTTTCCCCAGTTTTTTTGGGAACTTCTTTTTCGTATTATTATTATTATTATTATTATTATTATTATTATTATTATTATTAGTAGTAGTAGTAGTAGTAGTAGTATTTATTTATTTTTTATTTTTATTAAATTTTAGTTGGTTTTAAATACTTGTGCAGAGTTGAATAAAAGCCGTTCATCATGACTATAAGAGTTGTCTTTGTACTTCTGATAAGGCTCAGACCAGCCTTACGAGCTTCGGGCCCAATTAAGTACGTTTTTGAAAGAATTCTCAGGCCCCACTTGCCCACCAGGCTTAAAGCCAAGGTATGCGAATACTAGTGATATAAATAAAGTCCATTTTAAACCTCATATCTCTTCGGTAGAACAAACAAAAATGTCAAACCAAATATACGTTTAAAATGGCATGTGTTTTAATAGAACAAATAGCATATTATTTTTATTTCTAGCACAGACCATAAAAAAAAACGCAAAACAAAGGTTCTGTCAAAGAACTTCCCATTTGTAGAACACATTATCGCTGGAATGTTTCCTTACAGACAAGAACATAATCGTTATCAAGTCTGATAAAAAAAAAATATCTGTTATGTCGTTCTGTGAATTAATTATAGCTTTCTATCTAAATTAGATTTCTCTCTCAGTCTGTCTGTCTGTCTGTCTGTCTGTTCCACAGTCTCGGAAACTACTGGGAGACCTGACTGAAAATTTATATCAACATTTGTCGTGATAAGGTACAGCGAATTAAGTATAGTGGTATCCGTTCAATGTACAATTAGGGGTCAATAGGGATTAATAAGGATTAGTCACCCACAATACAATATTTACTCTAGAAGTTTTCTCGGAAAATACGGGGCCGATCTGGCTGAAATTTTGTATGGACCTTTGTTATGATAAGGTGCAGCAGACGTAGTATTATAGCATCCGTTCAATGCACAATAAAGAGTCAATAGGGATTATTATGGATTAGTCACTATAATGACACATTTACTCTAGAAGTTTTCTTGAAACTATTGGATCATTTGTGCTGAAAAAATGTGTGGAAAACAAAGTGCTATGGTATCCGTTCGATAAACAATTAGGGATTAATAGCGATTAGTATTTGATGCAAAAATGAGCACAAAGTTAACAATAGTCAACCATCAATTTGGCATAAACACTTGCTACATGACGGAACGATAAAATTGTCGCCATAGAAAAGACGGAATGGTTCCATTTCTGTTTGTTGAAAACAGGGTTTCTTTTTTTGTTGCAACCGTTTACTAGTTGGCCAGTTGTGTACAAATTTCAAAGCAATAGGAGCCTCCTATCATGTCTGAAACTGACACAATGTTTAATGAGCGAGATCGGAGATGCGCCGCTGTACAACTCATGCTCTCTACTGATCCAGGTTATGACAACAGGACCATTGCCAGGACCCTCAATATGCATCGCTGGATTGCCACAAATAATAAGGACGTGCCCAGGGTGATGAAAACAAAGTTTCTGGCCACTTTTATGGTCTTTGGTATGGTTTCAAGTGACGCGCACATAATACCACCTCACATCGTCGACTCTCAAGTACCAATTTTTCAATTTTGACTCCTTAGCAGCCCTTTTTCCGGATAGTAACTGATTAAAAAATTCCACATGTCTGAATACCCTATATACCAAATGTCAAGTCTGTAGATCAAGAATTTCGTTGAGTATGTAGGTTGAGATACACGCACACACACATTCTCACTTTTATAGATATATAGATTTAACAAAAAAAAAAGATCGCAAAAATTGAAAAAAAAGTATAATTAAACAGATGAATTCTGTTGTTTTTTAACAATGTTTGTGTAACAGAGCGCAGACGGTCCTATAGCAACAGTAGAAGCTGTATGACAGCCAACATATGCAAATGACCAAGCTGTGTGCGAGGTGACGTCACAGCGAGGAAGAAAAAAGAAAAAGATTATAAAAAAGAAAACATAGCCCTAGAAGGACCGAAATAGAAGTATTACACACATGGCCCGATAGCGATAGGGAAAGATGGGTGCTAAACATGGCCGGACAAAGACAGAATACCACGTATTCGACACGGCAGAGTCTTGTCAAGTATATTGGAGTACGAGAAGACTTTTTTTACGAGAGACAAGGCATTATTCTGAAACTAATAGGTTACATAAATGTTTGTTAAGTGTTGGCATGTAACGACTACGTTACATTTGCTTAAATGAAAATATGCTGCCTAAATACATATTATATTTGACATATGTGTTAAGTTTATCTATATGCACCTATGATTGAATGTGTGTACCATTAATTGATTGATATGAGACTCAACTAATCTATGCGCACCGGTCCTAGATATGGCCTTAAACTATATCTGATAGTGAGACTCCAGGTTGCGGGTTTTGGGGAGTGTGGAGACACCCTTTAATTGCCATTGCTCCCAGGTCCACTCTGACCCGGAGTGGTAGTGCCTGTTAGGATCCCAACTATGGGTTAAATAGAAACCGACCCGACTTGAATATATATATATATATATATATATATATATATATATATATATATATATACATATATATATATATATACTAGCATGGGTGCCCGGCGTTGCCCGAGTGTTTGGAGGTGTATGCTGAGCCCCCCCCCCCCAAAAAAAACGTCAATTTTTTTTTTAACTTTGACCCCTATTATGACCCTTTAAAATTTATTGTTTTGGGCTCAAATCAAGTTATTAAGTTAGATCTATGTCAAAGGAACCTTTATCTAAAATTTCAAGTGTTTAGAGCCAAAATTGTCGGAGGAGTTTGGTAGAGTTCTCAAAGGTCAAATCGTTGGACTTTGACCCCTTAAAAGCCAAATTTCTGGCCGAAACCATCACATAGATTTTCCCAAATCTCAGTACCATATAAATCAAATTTCGAGTCTGTAGACTTAAAATTGACAGCGTTATTGCGTAGGGAAATGTACAGACACACACACAGAGACAGAGAGACACGTTCACTTTATATATATATATATATATATATATATATATATATATATATATATATATATATATATATATATATATTCTATTAAAAAAAATCTCTTCAAAATAACTGGATTCAGCATTAAATAACCTGAAAAGGGTCGATATGCCGTAAAAGAAACAACCAACGAATCTATGCGCACAAACATATTGCAAAGTCATGTTTTCCCTGCTTATCAAGTTTTTTTTTTTCCTACAAGATTAAATAAAGCCTTTGGTTAATCAGTGTCCACATCTGCTGCTTCAATGATTTCACTTGTGAATAAGTGTAAAAAAAAAAAAAAAAAAAAAAAAGCAAAAAGAAAAAAAAGTAAAATAAAGCAACTAAAAGTTTTCTCTCCGATTTTTGCTGATATAAACACGAAGAATTTAATGCTCGAAGCAGAGGTGTTTCCATTGCTTGACGTAATCCGAAGGGTGTTGCCTGCATAAATCCCAGCGTAATCTGACTCACCGCGCTCATTTTTTTTTTTTTTTTTAAATCCTGCTTTTGGAAAAAAAAATTCTATGTAAGGACAGAGGTAGACAAAAGATCGGTTTTTAATGGGCGAAAAATCCAATATTCATAAATTACGTTTCTTGTTTGTATTTTCTCTTTTTTTTTTTACTTTAATTAAATACAAATTATATACGGCACAATCACGTTCACAAACAAGTTCTTTCTAGATCACTGACGTTAAGCAATGATGAGCCCGGCCAGTACCAGATGGGTGACTATTTGGAAACGCAAGGCACTGTATGTGTTGTCCGCTATTCTCGGCATTGTTTCCAATCATCCCAAGTTTATATATACTTGCAACTGGAATTATAACTGCCGAGTAAATAAATAAATGTGATTTTAAATATTTATCACTCCTATATTATCGTCAAAACTGGTTGCCGCTATTTAACTTAATGATACAATACATTTTGAAATACTTTAAATATAGTACAGACGAAAGAGCCAAAGACCGTTATTTGAATGTCTGATCTGCATAACCATTTTTTAAAACATGTTATACAGGGTGACCCAAAAAAAAAAAAAGCTAAGTGGAGGCCATCTAGAACATATGCTGTAGAACGGAGAAAAAAAGGCCAAAGACCCTTGTGTTTTTATGTGATGTTTTTAATATAATAAACTAGTTATGACCAAAGTTTCATTTCATTCAGACAAAACACTAAGAAACGGGGCCTAATTAGAGTTGGGGCCCGGTTTTTTGAGTCAACCTGTAATAAATTAATGTTAAGTGTCATTCATTTTTTAAATATATATTTGCACAACTTTAAATGAAATGTAGATTACTATTTTGATTTTTAATAAAAATAATGAGTTATATTATTTATTCGCAACCAATATTGATTTTTATGTAGAGTGCATTTTTATGTTTATAAAACTTAAAAATTTTCGAACAGATTTTTGCGAATTGATATTTTTATTAAAAATAATACATACATACATACATACATACATGATGATTGCTACTTCTTGACAGAAGTTTGTCATCTCTTTCTTAAGTGTTATTGCGCCCGTGTGCACATAGATGACTCTTTAATCCAGCTTTAGTCCTACATGAAAGTTCACAAATGTGGCATAAAAAACTTTCCTTCTTGTAAAGGTGTTCACATGATACTACGCTATAATCACATTGACTAATTAACCCTTATCCCCGAGTGGCACCGAGCCTTGATAAGTGGCGATTCCTGTGTAAAAAGAAAAAGAAAAGTTTATTATATATTGTACTGTATTTTGTTACTAATTTTAATGCCGTATCCCGGGGTTCTACTGTACACACACACACACACACACACACACACAAACACACACACACACACATACACACACACACACACACACATGTGATGATCGACAGAAGTTTGTCATCTCTTCAGTTATGTGTTGTGCCGCTGTGTGCACGTAGGTGACTTTTTAATCTAGCTGTAGTCCTACATGAAAGCACACATATGTGACATGAAAACTTTCCTTCTTGTAAAGGTGTTCACATGATAATATTGTGAATCCTCCAATGTCGTATCAGGCCACTTTTAGATTTTAGCGTTGTCAGATGTGCAGTAAAAGCCTCCTCATAAGACTGTTGTTCCTGTCTTTTATTGTGTGATTTCAGATGATTAACAAAACCATCTTTTGACAAAAAGTATCTGCCACATACAGTGCACTTTAATTCCTGCTGCAACTTCTCTGACATTATATTATCGTCCCGCTTCCTTAAAACGCTACACGCTGCTCTTCAAAAATCTTACAATTTTCTCTGATGGTTTTTCTCCATAGTGATCGATCTATCGTTTGAGCTTCCTAGTTATGTACATTCATCTCCAATATTTTCAAGTTTTTTTTTCCAGATAATCCTTATATGTTTTCCTTGGTTTATGTTGTGGTCTTCCATACATGCATACATGCTTTAAAAAAAATCAATCTTGGTCACGAATAAATAATATAAATCGTTTTGTTTAAATTATTTTTAATAAAAATATCAATCCAAACTTTAATTAAAGTTGTGTAAATATATGAAAAACGTACTCCTGTGTTTAAAAAGGCGGGATGAATGCGAAGGTCAAGATAAACCCATGTCGATCGATATGTGTCTTTTTTTTTGTAGTTTTTTTCGCATTGAAGCCTGTCGGGGTCAGTATTCTATACTTCATCCAAGTTATTTAATAAGAAATGGATTAGTTACTAAACTACAGTGTAACCCCGATATAAGAGACTTCTTATAAGTCCCCCCGATACTCTTACATCTGGGTTACATTTCTGTCTGGGTTTCTTATACCCGAGTTTCCCTATATATTATGTATTTCTAAAATATTTTCCTATTAGTTTTCAAAGTAGACAATTTAAATTAAACCAATTAAAAAAAAAAAAGATATACCGACCAGACACGAGCAGAAAGAGAATATGATTAACCGTTGTCTTTCTCATTATCTCCCCTCTTGATGGCGACGAAAATGAAGAGGATTACTAATGAAGCGATGGCGAACTCTTTGCAGCTCCAGTTTACTAGAAATTCTGAACTGAAAATATCAATCGAGGATACGTATTCGACAATCAGTCCGACAGGAACTGGGCAATTCCGGTGGCCTTTTATCTGCCGGACTGGTATTATGTGGGGTAATCCTATGCGGTCCACCTGCCCAGGCATTTCCTCCTCTTTTTAAGGTGAAGTAAGTTTATTGCTTATAGCTTTAGACCGAGGCATGCCGACAGGACTGCCGAGAAAACTTTTAAAAGGCCAAAGTGTTTGTCCTTTATGAGCGCAGCATGATTTCCCCCACTTTCAGATCTTGTGTCACATCTTCCAGTGGTTGAAAGGAAATGTAAATACTAGCGAGCTGACAAAACCAGCCAGTACTTTTATATAGAGTCCGAAAAGCTAAAATCTAGTGGGTTTCTGGTGATTTTTGTCCCGATCTAGCTTGTTTTGAAAATGTCAATT
>NC_136487.1:136125182-136162682 GCF_053919585.1 Euprymna scolopes | reverse complement strand
TTACTTATGAGAAGTGAATTGTTTAAAAAACATAATACTCGCATGCACATGCCTCAGTTTCTGCATTAATTAATATATGATATTTATGCGTATTTTTCGACCGGGTAACACCGGGTAACACCGGGCGACCTGCTAGTAAATAAAAAAAAGAGAAGGTTAGGCTTGAAGAAATGATCTCTTAAGATTGAATTCAAACTATGTCTACCTTAACCCGGTACTTCGTGTAACCTAAAACAGAGATTTTCAACCAGGGGCAAATTTACCCCTAGAGATATAAAATGATATAGTCGGAGGTAAATAATTGAAGCACCTTATAATTTAATTATTTCTTTTCTGACTGTGTCATGTCTAAGAAACATAATACAAATTAACTTAATATTCCAAGAGACGTGGTTGAGTTGAAAGCCCGAGTAACAGAAGTTTTTTTGTTTTTTTTACACAGGAATCACCACATTATCAAGGCCAAGAGGCCACTCAAGTATAAGGGTTAAAGAGTGTACAGTAGAAATTGGACAATATAGTAATAATTAGTAATGAAAATTCGGTAAATTTGATAACTTATATGGAACGGCTCATCAAGAACTTATTTACGTTAGACTTGAACACAACCATATTGTAGTCAGCCGGAAAGCAGGAAAACGGAAGACAATTCCACAGGCGTGCAGTTCTAAGAAAGAAGCTTTGTTCATGGAATCTACGTTTAGGTTTAGGCACAGATAAAGAGTGGGGGGAATTATTGATAGTGTTTTCAGCTAGACGAGTGTTTCTTGTGAAAGTTTGGAGTATTAAGGGGGAGCATAGACTTAAGCTCAGTCGAACACTTTCCATGAAAGTAACGATATAGCAGAGACAAACTCGCAACATCTCTTCTGTGAGATAGAGGTTGCAGGGAAGAGAAAAGGATATCTCCTACGAGGCTACGAAGTCTATTTTGAACTCTATCAAGGCAGGACAAGTCCTTTCTAGCAGCTCCTGTCCAGATGTGGCAACAGTATTCCATCCTTATTGCAACCATATACAGCGCAATGCTCGGACGCGTTTATCAAGAATTGGACTATTGGCTTAATGTGTATCGTGTGCCCATTGGTGCTCACATTGACCGTCTTTGAACATTCCATGAAAAACTTGAGATTTTAAGCTTTCTGAATATACCAGATGCGTTTTTATATTCTTAATAGTGGATTATTCGGACTACTGTTCTTATCTTTAGTGTGAGTCTCATAACAATTCGGTTGATATAACCTTCGACCTTCTTCAGGTGCGTCTTGTCGAACTTGGGAATCTTTTTTTTTTTATCGAACTCTGGAATCTGCACGAAATTTAGAACGGAGCCCTTAATTTAACCCATGGTGGAAGCATAACTCTTGTTTCGTCAGCCATGACCGAGTATAGGCCTTAAGTACCACGCAATTGTATTCTTAGTGTTATCCACACTGAGTATTAAACCTTCAATCGCCAGAAGAGTATCAATTAAGCCGTTACGCCATGGGATAATTTTAATAGAACTTTTGGGAACTTTAAACCTATTCTTATTTTTAGATGTACAATCTTCTACCTTATCATTATCGAATAAACGACTCCTCCTCCTCCTACTACTACTACTACTACTACTACTACTACTACTACTACTACTATATGTATATATAATTCTATGTTAAATATATTTAAAGATAAAACTAATGAATTTAACGAGGTTTATATGAGTGCTTAATTATATATAAAGTAAGATGTACTATTTTTTATTTATTCATGTAAACATTTTTATATATCGCTACACAATCATGACAACGTTGCGGTCAACAGTAACGAATAAACAAAGACCTTATCAGCCCTTCATTATAAAGGTTCACATCTGTAATAAAATGGGGTTCAACAAAACAAAGTTGATATAAATGCATTTAAGTATCACGTGATATGATGATATTCAGAAATAGTGAAAAGAAAAGGCAACTTCTTCTGAATATCACCATATCACGTGATACTTAACATGGATTTTCATTAACTTCGTTTTTTGTGAGCCCCATTTTATTACAGATGTGACTCTTTAAATAGATGATCTACTATCGCCTGGTGTTCCTGGTTATTTGTAACTATTGATCGAAACATTGTCATGATTGTGTAGTGACATTACAATATTTATGTAAATAAATACATAAAAATTTTATTTTTATGTTGACTTATTTATTATTTATAATTAATGGTAACCCATATTGTATCAATTTTATACTAGGTTTGCTGGTTCTCCTGTAGGAGACGTCTCAGTGAATTACTTTCGCTTTTCTCTCGGTCACATGCCCCTATTTCGAATTCGTACCAGCGGGCCAATATCAGTAGACATTTTTCTTTTCGTTCTTTTTTTTTTTTTTTTTACCAAAACGATCATTAATTTTTTAATCTTTAACCTATTCTTAAACTGATATAAATGATTGCACGATAAAAATAATTAACTTAAAACAAGAATAATTTTATTTTATTTCGAATTATTTAATCAATATTTTTTTTTTTGCTTGCTTACTGAATTGTAAAAGTTATTCTAATAAATTACCTAACAATTTAATAAATAAAAATATCGTATAAACTTAATTTAATTTATAAATACTATGACAAAAATAGCTTTTTAAACGGAGTAATCAAGTAAAAAAAAATGTCATTTTTACTCGATTTTTCAAAATAAGAAAAGTGACTTTTGTTTAAAGTTAATGATTTTTATTGTGCAATAATTTATATCATTTTGAAATATGTTAAGCAATTAAAGAAAAACATTGTTAATAACCGTTTTGCTAGAATAAAAATAAAAAGTCCACTCATATGGGTCCTCTGTTAAGAATTCTGAATAGGGGCATGTGAGCGAGAAAAGTCGAAAGTAGTTCAGGGAAACATTTGCTACGGGAGAACCGGTTTGCTTAATAAGTGATTTGCACGTATTACTTTATAACTTAAGACTTCTACCCGGTCGTAGCTGCCGGAACGAGACATGCTACTCTTGGCCATTCGAAATTCCATGCAGATTTCTGAGTTTGACAGAAAGATCCCAGCGTTCAATAAGATAACCTGAAAAAGAAATGTGAAAATAACACTCAAGATGAGAACGGTATCCGAATAATCAAAATAATATAAATAATCGATCCTCATTTCAAATACATAATACAAAATATATGTTAGAAAAACAAAACAAAACAAAAAACATATTAATCTAAAAATAGATGCTATGAATTTGGATAATAAAACTTTTTAATATTAAATGCCTGTTTTTATACCAATTGACCAAAGCTTATCAAGGTGCATAGGCCACTCGAGGATAGAGGTCAATGAAATTGTCAGTTGTACGATGAACAACATTACGAGAGAATTGGAAACGATCTGTAAAATGGACAGAATTTGTAAACATTGAACTTGAAAATGACCATGTGGTATCCATCTGAGAAATAACTCCTTGGTACTGTGTTCCACAGATAAGAAAACTACTTGGAAAGAAACTTTGTTCGTGGAAACCCCATTGTAGTTACACATAGGAAGAAAGTAAAGTTCTTGCGATTCTAGTTAGACGAGTTCATGATGTTGATGTTTTTACAGCAAGGAACTAAAGATAGGAGCTCAGTCGAGTATCATACATGAAAATAGTGATAACACAGGAAAAGACAAACAACATATCTTTTGTGAGAAAGTAGTTACTGAGAGAAAAAGAGAATATTCTCATTCGATTTTGTACTAAAAAGGGTTGATATACCGTTAAAAAAAACAAACAAAAACAAACAGGATCCACAGCAATACTTACGTCATTACCTACCCATGTTAAGTATTATGTTATGTTAACTCCATGGGATTTCTATGGTTATAATTAGTTTGACTTATTTTTCCCCCACTTTGTGACTATTTCATCTCTACCGTCTGTGGAAATGGCCTGGGAAAATCTGAATGCCCGATATTGTGCATATTTTAAAAGAATGGTGTCAAATTGTTACCAAATTGGCGTCACGGTTGCATGCAGGTTAATGCTAACATATTTGCGCCTAGTCTGGTCTAGCCAGATCGGCTGAACATTAAAAATAAATAGATATAAATAAATATTTAGAATATGTTACTGTTTTTCATCCGTTCTCCGTTTTGTTTGTTCGCTGCTGCTGCCCTTTCTTCTTCTTCTTCTTCTTCTTCTTCTTCTTCTTCTTGTTATTATTATTATTATTATTATTATTATTATTATTATTATTATTATTATTATTATTCTATTTAGTATTCTTCATCGTTCATTCTTTTAATTCTTCTTAATCATCTGCTTTTTCTACTTTTCTATTTCTTTTTTATTTTACATCTTTTTCGTTCTTCTTCGTTCTTCATTCATATTTTTCTTCTTGCTCGTTTATTATTGCTATTCTTCTTTACTGCTTTTTTATTCATTTTCTTCTTCGTCTTCTTATTCGCCTACTTTTTCTTCCTTTTCTTTACCTTCTCCTTCTACTTCCTTTTCGTTTCCCGATTTTCATTCATGATTTTTCTTATTCATTCAATGGTCCTTATCGTTGGCTTTGTTGTTGTTGTTGTTGTTGTTGTTGTTATTCCCCTTCTTTTTCTTTTTTTTATAACAATCGTTTTTTTTTCTCAGGAATCTGATTAACAGCATGTCTCCATATTCCTTGCAGTACTCTCCATTCCATAATTATTTGAAACTCGCTTAGTGTGCCCACACCAACTGTTACTGTGATAATAGTCGCGTATTTTCTGACTCAGTAATTCATAACCATCCGTTTTCCTCAGGTCGTGGTTTGAATAACAATATCCCCGTCCTCTCGTTTTTTTTTATTCTCTGATACTCGCAAGTTTTTCATCCTTTTGTCGGGTCAGTATATTCAAGAGTAATTTCTCTTATTTATGGTTATCTCCCCAGCGATGTATTCTTCAATTTCGAAGTATAAAACAGATTCGCATCACGGATTGTTGCATAACGAGGGACGTGTTTGACTGGAAAAGTTTGAGTGACGCCTAAGGATCATAGGTGACCTTACGCGGGTTTCTGGACACAGAATTTTGATCACTTAGCTAGCGAGATATCAACCAGGAAAGATGTGTTCGGAATGCGAGTGCATAATGTAACTAGATATAGCTAAACAAGATATTCGTTTATCTTTCTCTCTCACGCATACAAAATTTACTTGTTCCTCTGAGGTTTTCTGTGACTGTTCTTTTCTTTTTTTTTTTTTTTTTAAATAAAGCTTTTTATGAATTATGAGGACTTATACACGCACCGGTAATTAAAATACACTACACACGTGCGATATTTAAAATAGGCTTGCCCTCTTTCTGGCTGTGGGAATCAAGCTGGATGGACATGTTTTACTTAATTCTACATTTTTATACGGATTTAACGACTGACGAGTTTAGCGCCAGACATCCTATCGTTTAACCATGGTCCTCATCTACTGGTAACAGAATCTGTCCGCAGAATAGTTCCCAGATATCAAAATAAGTTATACGAAAAGCGTTTCAAAAGTAGTGATCCCCTATTTTTTTATTCCGCCAGAATGGATCACAAGAGATTGCTAATTGCATTGTTATGATGACTGGATTATGCATACATGACCTAAAAGTTTAACCTCTCTGTTACAGATACTGACAGTGTGTGACTCTTAGGAAGCAACCCCTATCATGGACGCGCATCAGAAGCAGAGATGCGCCGGTGAGAATGGTGAGGACTATGTAGAAAAATAAATGTTGGAGCATAAAAGGTCACCCATTCAATAGTGGCACCTCCGTCTTCGTGGCTTTTCAATTTTTTTTTAAAGTTAAAATATAGGAGGTCTCATTTAATTAACATCGCCGATGAATTCTCTATAATGTGTTTATGACAAGTATTTTTTTGACATTGGATTTGAAGATGACTATGTTTTAACCTTCAGGGAACAAACCCATAGTAATATGTTCAACAATTGGCAAGTTTCTAGAAAGAAGTTTTGCTCATAGAAATTCCGTTTCATGTTACGCATACGAGGAAAGAAAGGAAAAGTCTTTGTAGTGGTACTGAATAGTAATAATGCTACTTATAATGGAATGGAACAGAGATTACTGAAATATTAAGGAAAGTTTTTGTCACTCAGGGAGATGGCAGTGATGAAGTGGATATTTTCATGCGCTGAATACCGAAAGGGCGAACTTGAAGTCTGTAATTATTATGAATGTTGGCAACCTTCAAGCGGTCGCTCTCGTAAGCCAATCCCAGCAGCAAGATTAAACAGGTTAAAAAAGACGCATAATGCAGATTGTAATCAAGCATAATATCAAAATAAATCATAATTAACGTCAGGGCGTGAGTTTGGTTATAGAAGCGTTGATTTAATTTGAATAAAATAAAATACACATCAAGTGCGATTTTTTCTCCAACTTTACAACATGTCAAGAAAGAAGAAGAAGAAGAAGAAGAAGAAGAAGAAGAAGAAACAAACAAAATACTGAGGATGGAGTTTGACTCCGAAATATATTTAAATTATAAATTTCAAACAAGTAAAACATTTGTTCATTTTCTTAATATTGCGTTGTAATTTGGCTTTCAAACGTACTTGATGCTTATTTTATTTTATTATAAGTCATAATTACTTTATATCGCCCATGCGTGTACTTAGTATATTTAGGAATTATTTCCTTTGAACAATATTCAAGTTATTTCCCTTCAATAATACTGGGCAACAATATAATAATCATTATCATCATATTTAATTTATGTGTTAATTAATCATATTTAATTAATGCGTTTGAAAGTGACTTCAAACTTATCTCTGGTCAGCTCTTTTTTTGTAAGTAGCGACTAAGTTAACTAGTGTGAATTTTCACAGGGGTCAAACTCAGTGTATAATAACCCAGATCAGTAAAACAGAATCGTTCCGAAGGTTGAATGAAAGGTAGCTGATGTAAAGCTGAGGCAAGGGAGGCAACATGTCAAACGGTAGACAAAGCAGGAGTCGAACGATAACGAATGACGTCACGTTTTTCAAGCTGAGAGAAAACTAATGTTTTTTAATGAGTATCTCTGTGGAAACCGCGTTAATGAGTCACCGGTAATAATGTAGAATAATATAAGTGGAATGCTACCTCGACGTCACTGTCCGTGTGCGTCACTCAGTTGAGTTATAAAGTTAAGAAGTAAATAAATTGATAAAGGAAAATTAGTTTTTTTCTCCAGTATCAGTTCTGTCAAAATAAAACCATTTATGAAAACTCTCAGCCGATATTTTCTTGTGTTCCTTTCTTCATAAGAGATTATGTAAAACACCCTCACGTATGTATAAAGGCATGTGTTTTATTATTGAAAACGTTACATGTGATAGGGACCATTATTTCTTATCGAGATACAATCTCTATGAGATTGCCTAATAAAGCTAAAGCCCGCTTCACTTATAAAGTATAAAGATGATCTTCCACTACGCATGTTAAATTGAAAACGAAGCTAACCTTATTTCTGTGTGGCTTTGAGTGTAGTCAATACACTATTATCTAGCTTTACATTTTTACATGATTTTCACACTGCTGACGTCATTTCATTAGAGTTTGCTTTTAATCGCAGTTTACATAGGATTCACAGACAGCAATTCTCTATCTATATAAAAGCCAAGTACGTCTATATCTGGGCAGGAGATGCTAAAAACAGCCTATCCTGCCGTGATAGAGTACAAAATAGACTTCGTAGCCTAGTGGGGGATACCCTTTGTTCTTCCTTGCAATCTTTCTCCCACAGAAGTGACGTTGCGAACCTGTCGTTGTTTTTATCGTTATTTCCATGGGAAGTACTCGTCTGAGCTCCAATCTCTGGTCCCCCCTTACCAATCTCTCATGAAAAACATCCGTCTAGCTCAAACCACTTTCAGTAATTTTCCCCACGCTTTATCTGTGCCTAAATCAAAACGTAGATTCCATGAACAAAGCTTCTTTCTTAGAAGTGCACGCACGTGGAACACTCTTCCGTTGGCCTGTTTCCCGCCTGACTATAATTTGGATATCTTCAAGTCCAACATAAACAAGTTCCTGCTAAACCGCCCCTTAATTAAGACCCTTTATCAGATCTCCATTATTAACGATTACTACGATATTGTCCCATTGATTACTGTACATGCAATAACACTTATCCCCGAGTGGCTTCCGGGCCTTGATAAGTGATGACTTCCATGTAAAAAAAAAAGCTAGTCATTTCAGCATTGCACCTTTTCTACTAATGTCATATTTCTTTGTCAGAATGTTTCCCAGATACTACAAAATAAGTTATACACTCTATAGTTTGTTTGCCCTGGCAATTCATGTTTATTTCGATGGTTTTAGGGACTTTCAATGTAAACTTTTCAATTACGTCTGTAATTTTCATTGTTTCCTTATAGCCCCCCCCCCAAGTTCATTTCTTACACACCTTCTCTGCGTGAAAATAAATGCATGTATTTCATCAATCGTTTATTTCTCATCATTTATTTGCCATTGTCTTTTATCCGCTTTACATGACGACCTCACGTTATCAACAATAACAAAACATATTCATATGTGGCGGTGCTAAACAAACGATAAAATAGAGCATCAAATGTTCTAATATAATGGCAACATTCAGAATCAACTTCGAAATCTAGTGGCGAATGATCTCTTCCGTTCCTTACAGCCTCTTTCCCCCAAAAGAGACATTGCTAGTCTCTCTGTGTGTCTCTGACTCCCTTTGTCTCTGTCTGTTTCTGTCTCTGTCTGTCTGTCTGTCTGTCTCTCTCTCTCTCACTCACTTCTATCGTTATTCTCATCACAGGTGTTTGAGTGAGCTCAAATCTGAGTTCCTTTTTCATCCTCAGTGTCCATAACGCCAGGCGAAATTCTCTTAGAAAGGGTTTTCTGTCTGTACATACATTTCTGCAGGACTGCTTTCCTGCAGATTATAACTTCAATGCCAAGGTCAACAGATTTTTATCTAGAACCGTCCCAACAAATATTCGGAATTGATTCGGATAATCATTCGATTTCATTAACTTCATTAACTCTTATCCTCAAATGGAATTTGGCCTTGAATAATGGTGACCATTTTATAATAATAATAAAAACAAAACAAAACGAAACATTATCACATTCACACATAAATTCTCGATTGATTACTAACGCTAAACGATGTTGAGCCTGGCGAGCATCAAAATATATTGAACAAATATAATTAACACAGATGCATGTTAATTTCATTTCGATAGTTCACTCCTATGACGTTTTCAGACGCAGATTTTGATTCCCTTCATCCTTCAAATGAATTCATTCATTTTCATGAATGTCACGTGATATCTTCCGATTAAAAAATAATGCTCAAACAAAATAAATTCTTCTCATTCTTTCTTATTATAGAATTCAATTTAATACAAATGTTTCATCTTTTAAATAAAAATTTATTTCTTTAATGAAATTTAACCTGTTACCAACTTAATTATTCGATGTAGAATTAGATTAAAACAAAAACAAAAACAAAAAAAAGACATTAGGTAAAGCAAAAGAAACGAAAACAAAATGGCTTCCACCATGTATAGGTGTGTGCGTGTGTTTATGTGTGTGTGAACTTTGGTTCTAGGCGATAATTTCGCGCATACTTTTGTTATCTATTTGTTATTTATGCATGCTTAAACAGACAAATCCATATTAGACGAACATTTATTAGCATGTGGGATGTTATATCATATACATATGCAGGTTGGTGAAGCAGAGATTTTGTTTAATTTAGATTAGAATTTCTCATTCTACCAACACACACACGCACACATACACGTACACATACATACATATACTTGCTAGCATTATTTATATATATATATATATATATATATATATATATATATATATATATATATAGCAAAAATGGTAATTAGTAAAAACCTGAAGAAAGTGCTCAATATTATTGCAGAACAAATATATGTTTTATTTTTTTTATTACCGTTTTATCTGCCCCCCCTTTTTTCGTGCTTCTTCTAATATAATTTTTCTAATCATAATAAACATTTCTATAATGTCTGATGAAGGTACTGGATCGTTAATACGATTCGGTAACCGAAACATGTGTAACTAAGCACATAAAACGGAAATAAAAAAATAAAACACACACACACACACACACACACACACATATATATATATATATATATATATATATATATATATATATATATACGAACACACACCTGTATTAAACTTATAAAGCCAGTAAATATATATATATATATATATATATATATATATATATATATATATATATATATATATATATTATGGCTATGTAAAGACTAAAGACTTAAACTTGTTCGAAAACATTATTTATTTAAGATTGTGAAATTAAAAAATAAAAATGAATGTGTCAGCTGACCGGTTTCGAAGCTCGCTCAACAGAGCTAAAATCGAGCTTAATTACGTTTTAAAAAGAAAAGGGGGGGACAATCAATCGGAGATGAAAAAGTAGGGGGAATATATGTATAAAAAAAGGGGGATGAATTAATTATTAAATAGAAACTAGATTAAGTTATAAGAGATTCTCTTTTTGTTTGCAAAGAGAAGGTCTCAGAGTCTTAATATATATAGTTTCTAGAATTTTAAGATGATAAAGAAAGTGCTACTTACTAAGGATGGAAAAAAAATCTGCACTAAAATTCAAAACGCAAATACGATTATTTATAAGGTGCTCTCCTATAGATGAGCCATGGGTATTGTTCAAAACGTCCGAAGGTAGGTAGTTTCCATTTCGAATTTTGGATGGAACATGTTGTTTTACCCTATCATCTAATCTTTGAGACGTCCGCCCGACGTAGCGCACACCGCAGCTACATTTAAATAAATAAATAATAGAATTGTTATGGTGGGGGGGGGGAAGAACGTCTTTACAAATGGAAGACAAAATGGGTTTACAAGAAAAAACAACACGGGTATTTGATGCAAAGTAACATTGTTGTACGACGGAAGAAATTTGCTTGGCAAATCTTTCGCTAACATTACCTAGCCAAGGTAGGCGTAAGTAGATAGGGCATTTGTCGACAGATGTCTGTTTAATTTTATTGAAATTAGAGATTTTATTTTTAATAGTAGATTCCACGATTTGCAATGGAAAACCATTATTGCAAAGAGTCTTGGTAATAAATTTGACTTCATCATTTAATTTGTTATCTGAACATATACAAGCTCTAAACAAAAATACGAAACGTTTTGTGTACAGAATCAATACAATAATTGAATTTAAAAACAATTTAAAAATAATGTGACGTCGCTAACAGAAGTGATAATTACTGCCAGTCGAGAGGGATTAGAACCCATATCTATAGATATACCGTGAACATTTAACGTATAAGATAAAAAAAAAACATAACAAAAAAACAAAGCTAAGATGCCTTCTGGAAAACCTGTTTCCGACTCCGCTCAGGGTTTTCTGTGAGGGAGCAGCGTCCGTGACAAATCGTATTCCAGGTAAATCTTAGTTATAAACTAATTGCCAGGACTGACTAACGAATCATTGAAAGAGCATTGAGTTTGCTAGTGTATGAGTACATTCCGACATCAGACGAACAAGTTCCGGTAAAGCAAAGGAAAACATTGTCAAAACCGAAAGTGCTTCTGCATTTTACATTTGTCAAATAACTTTGGATTTAATGTTGTATGACCACTTCAAAGTTGAAGATAAGCCGTATACCAGTGACATCAAAAAGGAAAGGAAATGCCAGAAGATGAAGAAGACTCCCTTCCTTCATTTTCGCCAAATCAATATTATTTGATTAAACACAGACAGGGGAATACGCAGGCAGGCGGTCAATATGGAATCTATAATGACAATTCGTAGATTTTCATTGGTCATCCATAATTCTTACGTCATACAACCGTTAATTTACCATCTTTCCAAATTATATCCACACACACGTATGTTTATCTTATGAAAACACACGCACACACACACAAATACACACACACACACACACACACACATATATATATATATATATATATATATATATATATATATATATATATATATATATATAACACATGTAAGACGTACTTCATGAAAAATGAATAAAGTGTTTTTTTGTGAAGTCGGAAATAGTGTTTCTATGAATAATTTTAATCTATATATATATATATATATATATATATATATATATATATATATATATATATACTAGCTGGACGCCCGGCGTTGCCGGGTCGTACAATACACTTAAACATGATATTTGATTTATGCAGATTGCGTATATATTATTATAGAATGAATCCTCTATTGAATGTTATATATTACGAAGAATAATTTGCTCGGTCGACTAATTAGCAAAAAAGAAATAAAAATAATGATAATGTCGTTCATCAAATTTCGTCTGTGATTACTATTTCCTGTTAATTTCAATGTAGTTGATTTACACACTGACATACACGCAAACATAATCTGCTGTTTTATTTATTTAGATAATTCTATTTAATGAATCAACAATGCTGACATTAATATAAAGCATTCATTTTTAGTCATTATGATCAAATAAAATTGCAAGTGTTATAGTTTTAATATCTATGACGTAATCTCGAATACAGACACCAAATTTAAATTATAATAAGATATATATTTTTTCAGGTCCCATTGTCAGCCTGATGTTAAGGTATGTATCACACCGTCAAATAATCATTGGCGGATCCCTCCTCGGTGTAATTGGATACGTAATCAGCATTTGGATGCCGAATGTGGAGACTTTAATTTTCACATATGGATTGTTGGCAGGTAAGGAATGTTTCTTTGAAACTATTATATATTTTTTTACTCATGTTCACCTCTAATAAGGCATATTGCCACTTGGATGTAAAGGGCTACTATTTTGGACCATGCTTAAGAAAAATTAACAAGATGTTGGTTTACGTTACATTTAAACTTCTGCATATCAGTACAGTCGATGAGCCATTCCCTTAAGTAATCCAATTTACCAAATTTACACTTCTAACGATTACTATGATATTTTTCCTTTTGACCAATGTACACTCGTTACCCCTTATCCTCGAGTGGAATCTGGGCCTTGATAAGTAGTGATTCCCTTGTAAAAAAAAGGTCAGGAAAGCAGGTAGTAGGAAGGGAATTTCCAAGTCTAGCTATTCGAGGGTAGAAACTATTAGAGTAAAAAGCTTTCTGGCATTTAGGGACCTTAACAGTGAAGGGGTGAGATTTTGTTGTTAAGCAAGTTTGTCGGGGATATGTGTGTCGAGAGAGGCATAATTTTTTATTAATATTTTTTTATTAATTATAATATTAAAAACACTTAGTGATTCTAATCATTCTACACGAAGAGTGTTCTGTATCCAGGGTGTGTGCGTTTCCTGTAAATGTACGCAATCATTGGACAATTAACATAAACTTTTATCCGTAATTAAGAACGAGTTATGATACATTTAGACACAGATTTGTTGTTCAACAAGATTAACTCATCAACAACGGCAAAACTGAAAGGAAATAAAAGCATTATTTCAGAAACATCTCTCTCTCTCTCTCTCTCTATATATATATATATATATATATATATATATATATATATATATATATATATATATATATATATATATATATATATATATAATAAAGTAGAATGAAAAGCATATCTTATTTTTCTTTTATTAATATTATTGGAATTTTTTCCTTTTTTCCTTGTACACATTTTTGTGAATTTTTCCATGGATTTCTGCCTTTAGATTATTATGGACCATCTTCTTCCAATTACGGGATTTCCTTGGATTTTACTTGTGCAAATGGAAATTCAATGAACTTTCTTGAAGTTATATATTTGGACTTTACCATCACTGGATTATTTATCTTCCACCAGACTATCCATTCATGTGTAATCACCTTTTTCTTCACCATATTCCCTCTGCTTCACTTTTTTTGTTGTTTTCAAGTAAGATCTTTGACTTACTTGTTGTTTCATCAAATAATTTTGCATGCAAAATCCGATCCCGCATTTTGCTAATTCCTACCCTCTGATGAGAAGGAAAGTATTTCTTCGAAACTCTGCGGATTAAGGACTATCCACTTATCTAGTGTTTCCTTTTCAGATTAAATATGTTTTTAACTCATTTCAAACTGTTTTTTTTTAACATGTTTTATTAACTGTTTGCTCGTATATATATATATATATATATATTTGGTAAAAGTGGTAATTAGTAAAAATCTGAAGAGAGTTCTCAATACTATTGCAGAGCAAATATGCGTTTTATTTTTTATTACCGTTTTATCTGTTCAGTTACATATGTTTCGGTTGCCGAACCATATTTACGATCCAGCAGCCTCGTAAGACCTTACAGAAATGGCTATTATTATTTGGAAGAACGATTTTAAAAGAAATACGAGAAAAAGAACGAGAGAAAAAAAGAACGAGAGAAAAAAAGAACGAGAGAAAAGAAAGAGGGGAAGAGAAAATAAGGGAGGGCGGAGGTCAACAATAATTAAGTAATGTATTTTAAACTTAAAAACTTAATTATTGTTGACCTCCTCCACCCCCTTATTTTCTCTTTCCCTCTTTCTTTTTTTCCTCGCTTTTTTTCTCGTTTTTTTTTCTCTCTCGTTCTTCTTCTCGTATTTCTTTTAAAATCATATTGCGCAGGGAAATGTAGACACACAGACACACAGACAGATGCACAGACAGATACACAGACAAGTTCACTTTTGTATATATACTAGCATTTCGGCCCGGTGTTGCCCGGATATTTGGAGGTGCATACTGAGAAAAATAAAGGGTCAATTTTTAAAAACTTTGACCCCTTTTATGATCCCTTACCATTTATTGTTTTGGGCTCAAATCAAGTTATTAAGTTATATCCATGTCCAAGGAACCTATATCTAAAATTTCAAGTGTGTAGACCCAAAATTGTTGGAGAAGTTTGGTAGAGTTCTCAAAAGTCAAATCATTGAACTTTGACCTATTAACAGCCAAATTTCTGGCCAAAAATCGATCACATAGATTTTCCCAAATTTCAGTACCCTGTATATGAAATTTCGAGTCTGTAGACTAAAAATTGACAGAGTTATTGCGAAGGAAAATGTACACAGACATGCAGACAGACACACCGACACGTTTACTTTATTATATATATATATATATATATATATATATATATATATATATATATATATATATATATATATATATATATATGATTAGTTTTTTGGAAAAAGAAATCCAGCAGAGTCCTCAATTAAAAGGAAAATCCGAAATATAAGAGCGTATTTATATTTTGCATTTTGTGTACAGAAAGTTGTTAGATGAGACAAGTCATTGGTACCGTCGGTTTCAAGCCTGTTTATTATAGGACCATTTAAGATATCCATATCAAACTATCTTCAGCTAATACTCATCTGCAGATGAGTATTGGCTGAAGAGAGCTTGACAGTGATATCTTAGATGAATGTATAATATTTTGGAGACAAAAGAGAAAAAAAAAATCTTTCTAAGAACTCAAAAGAAAAAAGTTAAACTGAATTGAGGAACGCACTTGGTCGAAGGGAAAAGAAAACCATTGAGTCTGAAGTGAAGACGTAAATAAGTTCTAAAATCTTCACTCATAAAATAATTCAACCAACTGAAAAATAAAATTTTAAAAAGAATTCTACACAAAAAGACAACACAAAATTAAGGCACACAAAAATGTAAGTAAATTTTTTGTCAAAATAAAAAAAAAACGTAATTTAGTCTGTTTAGTTTTATACTGAAAAAAAAACGGGTGAGAGAAAAATGTTTGTTTTATTGCTAATCCATTTCAAATTTATTTTCTTCTAATAAGAAGAAATGGATTAGAATAAATAAGACTGCAAACAAGGAACATGTTCTTATACTGCTGTGTGTGTCGGCTGTCGATTCAGTGTCGCTGTTGTATTCTTTTTTCCAAGATTTTTCTAAATTGTTACAAAATACTATGTGGCTTTTTAAACAAATTCATTGAATTTATTTGCCACTTTTTTTTTTTGTACAATTAATTTTTTTGTTTGTTTTATTCTGTGCTTAAAAGTGTAATATGGAGCAAATAAATGAACTCACAAAAACCATGCAGTTGATCCTGCAAATGCAACAAAAGCAAATGGAATATTTACAAGAACAACAATTAAAACAAAGATAGAGAGTGAGGCAAATTGTTGACAATTGTTGTAGGTAGACGAGTGTTTTTTTAGAGTTTTACAGAGGGAGGAAGACCATAGATTGGAGCTCAGTCGAGCAACTACCATAAAAGTAATGCTAGAGAAGAGACAGCCTTGCAACGTCCCTTCTGTGAGAAATAGAGAGTAAGGATGCGGATGAGTGAAGACCATGGGGATACAAGTTTTTTTGTGTTATTTTTTTTTATGATGCTGTCTTTTTATGACTAACTAGCAGACCGCCCGGTGTTGCCCGATCGTAAAATATGCATAAATGTTATATTTTAATTAATACATTAATGAGGCAAGCAGAAAAAAAGATTGTCGGTTTACACCTGAAAGAATTGCAAATTTTTTTATCAGAAATTTTGTATGAACCAACAAATGGTCTGACTTGTCCAGCGTATTTTAGAAGATATGAATATATTTTTTCTAAAAGATGTCAGTCGTAGTCTGACGAGGAAAAATTATTCTGCTGTTACAAAACCTTGGTACTCAGGAAAATACCAAGTATACAAATTTCATTCTCACAAAGAAACCTGAAGATATTTCTTTTACAGAAACGATAGATATATTATCGAGAATTTTCGGGGGAACGGAACAGCTTATTTTATACGCGTCATAAGTGTCTAAATATTGTGAAACAAGAGAAGGAGGATTTTATTGCTTATGCAGGAAAAGTAAATGCCCAATGTGAATTATTCACGATAAAAGACATCAAAGAAGATATGTTTAAATGTTTAATATTTGTTCAGGGTCTAACAGCCGCTAAAGATAAAGAGATTCGTTCAAGGATATTATCAATCATGAATCTAGACACTGAGATAACTTTACAAAAAGTTACGAAAGAGTGTCAAAAGCTGTTGAATTTAAAAACAGGCCAATACCAGCATTGAAAAAAAAATATTGCCAAAGTACAAAGGGTTAAACAACGTGTTGACTATGAAAAAAATACTGTAGAAGATGTGGAGGGAAAATCACTTCACAAATGTTACTTTAAAAATAAAATATGCTATGAGTGCGGACATAAAGGTCACAAATCAACGGTATGGAAAGAAAGAGAGAGAAAAAACGTGAGCGTGAAAGAATAAATACCATTGGATCTAAAAAAGAGTCCATGAATTGTAAGAAAAGAAAATATATTGATGTCAAAATTAATGGCTGGGAAGTAAACTTTCTTCTGGATACTGGGAGTGATGTATCCCTTATTGATTAAGTAACTTGGAAGAAAATTTGATATCCAAAGTTCAAAATACGGAGAAAAAAAACTGTCAAAGGTGTTTCTGGAAATAGACTAAAATTCAAAGGGTAATTCTATATAAACGTGACACTGAATGTAAATACAGTAAAGACCAAAATTTATGCCATACCGGGAAAAAATTCAAATTTATTTGGTATCGACTTCATGATACTATTTAACTTACGAGAAAAATTTATAAACTCGTTCTGTAGAAAAGTCTGACAGGGATAGAAAATTCCAAACTGCCAGAAAAAAAATTATTAAGGATTTAAAAAAATATTTTAAAATGTATTTTCTGAGGGACTGGGTTGTTCCATTTTTTCACTGGAAACAATAGATGAAGAATTAAAGAGATTCGAAGAAAATGGAGTAATTAAAAAAGAGGACTACTCTGAGTGGGCATCACCCACAGCATGTGTAAAAAAAAGAAAATGTAACAATTACCATCTAATAAAACTACACATGCAGATGATCTGTCCAGTTTGATTCAAAATAAAATTGAATTGCTCGAAGAAACGGTTATAGCAGCACTAAAAGATATGAACTAACAGAAATACTAATAAATATTGTTACAGAACTACCTGTAACACTCGAAGAAATAAAAAAGCAGCGAAAATGGACGAATACATTAATAAATAAATAGATAAAAAAACGAGTCTGGCAAATCGAAAAGAAGAAATAAGGATTAAAAGCGTTTCCGTTTTCGATATGTGACGAAACTCTAATGTATGCAGATAGAATGGTAATACTGAAGTGTTACAAATAAAAATTCTGAAATAATTTCATATGGTCCATCCTGGAATCTCCATAATGAAACCTCAAATGATATTATTAACTGGTAATTGTAGATCGATTAATTTCGATAAAAAAGAGAAAAAATTATTAAAGATAATGCAAAGTACAGGACGTATAAGGACTGTGATAAAATTTTCTTTGAAAGCTATCGGGCAGGAAAGAGTTTGGGTGAAGATGGAATAATTTCAAAAAGAATCAAGAGAATGGTCTATATAAAAGGGCGCACATTTTCCCATAAAAGATATATAAACCAATTGAGACCAACATACATGGAAGCGTTCGAAAACCGAGAACTGCCAATGGAAGTGTTGTACGACCCTTTCGAAATTGAACCTCCAAACAACAAGGAAATTCCAAGGGAAGTATCAATAACTCCGAAAACTAGTCACTCTCCAAAATCGAAGAATTCACAAATTCAAACTATAAGAAGTGAAAGAAAAAGGAAAAGGGCCGAACGCTTTTGTTTAAGCTAAAAAAAAAAAAAAAAACTAGATGGTAAAACCAAATTGTATGGAAGAATTTAGCTTGGGGAAGGTGTTATAATGGAATGACTTAAGCACCCCTCTGTATAATAATATACAGACAATGTAGAAATACTCCCCCGGGAATGAGAGAGTTCGAAGACACCGAAAGAGAGAGACTCTCGCTGTGTATCCCCTTTGTTAATAGACCTTTGTATTAACCCTAAGTGGATGTTCTGTGTTATGATTATCCAAAGAATGATATATCAAATGATTATCTAAAGAATGATATATCACAAACATAAAAGAAAAACAAGCGCGCATTCATTTCACTTAATAAGCGCATCATATGTTTAGAATAATAACGTCTGTTTCGTTCGAAAAAAAGAACAAAAATATTCTTATGTTATAGACGCAACACGTATTTTCAAATATTCACCGCTATGCTTTTCTTCAAATAATTTGCCTTGAGAAAGACGAAACTTATATGAATATAAAAACAATTTTCGCCTTTTTTCTTTGTACTCGTGCACACAGGCATTATCTATCTATCTATCTATCTATCTATCTATCTATCTATCTATCTCTACATATATTCATATATCTATCATAAAGTAAAAAATAATACAAATACAAAAATATAAATAACAAATATGAGCAATAAATAGTATAATTGATTCGTTCGAACTCTTTAAAATACAGTAGTTTTTGTAAATAACAAACAGTATCTTCTTCGGCAAAGATGAACAGTACATGCTAGGAGAACATTTTTACAGCCATAAATAGGTTAGCTACAAACGCAATATGAAGCAAACGTTAGATCTGATATTCGGAACGTTTTTTTTTTTTTTATTGTTTTTTAAGAGAGGTGGTGTTTCATCAACATTGCTGGGGAGTAATGAGATAAAGATCCTTTTTTTTTTTGAATTAAATGTTTGAAACAGATGATGATCCTTAATAGCGTGCATTCTTGAAAGAAAACTGATTGCGATGGATTTACAATGATTTACGATGATTTACGATTTACGATGATTTACAAGCAAAGGAGTTTTTCAACGAAGGACTTGGGACTAAAAGTTTTTTATCATATAGTTTTAATAATAAAATTACTTACAAACATCTATATAAGTGAAATTGTCTGTGTGCGTCTGCGTGTGTACATTTCTCTACCAAACTACTTTGTCAATTTTCAGTCTACAGACTCGAGATTTGGCATAAGGGGTATTGACATTTGGAAAAATCTTTCGGACAGAAATTTGGCTGTTAAGGAGTCAAGGTTCAACGATTTTTTTTTACACAGTGATCACCACTTATCAAGGCCCGGAAGCCACTCCGGGATAAGGGTTATTGCAAGTACATTACGTTAGTGTGGAGATTTGATGAAGTGTTTATTTAAGGGGGCGGTTCATTAGGAATTTGTTAACGTTGGACTTGAAGACATCCAAGTTGTAGTCCGGTGGGAAGCAGGCAGACGGAACAGAGTTCCACAGGCGTGCAGTTCTAAGAAAGAAGCTTTGTTCATGGAATCCGCGTTTTGATTTAGACACAGATATAGAGTGGGGGAAATTTTTCACAGTGGATTCAGCTAGACGGGTGTTTTTCGTGAAAGATTGGCGAGGGGGGGACCAGAGATTGGAGTTCAGATGAGCACTTGCCATGGAAATAACGATAAAACAAGGATAGGCTCGCAATGTCTCTTCTGTGGGAGAGAGGTTGCAGGGTAGAGAAAAGGGCATCCCCCACTAAGCCACGAAGTCTATTTTGTACTCTGTCAAGGCAGGATAGGCTGTTAGCAGCTCCTGCCCAGATATGGCAACAGTATTCCATCCTTGGACGTACTTGGCTTTTATATAGATGGAGAATTGCATCAGTAGTGAAATATCTTCTGGAGCGGTAGAAGGATCCCACCATCTTTCCAGCGACCATGGCAACAGACTTGATGTACGTGTTCCATTTCAGATCAGGAATAAAGGTCAAACCCAGAAGCTTGTCAAAACACGGGGCCTCACCCAGACGAGAGCCATCCATCACAATTGATGCTAGATGGGGATCAGAGCGTTGGTGATGTAAGGATAGGAGTTTGGTTTTGGATGCATTAAAGGTAACCAGCCACATCTTCCCCCGCTGAACCACGCGCTCGAGATCAGAGGAGAGAGAATCAGAGAGAACTTTGTCATTTACAGCCTTTGATGTGTTGCCGTAGATGGTCGTGTCATTAGCATAGATGTCAACGAATGATTTAAGTATGTGTTTAGGGAGGTCATTGATGTAGATCAGGAAGAGAGTTGGGCCCAGGATTGCCCCCTGAGGGACTCCAGCATTTATATTGCAGGCCTCCGATTTTTGTCCATCGAACACTACTCTTATGAGCCTATCGGAGAGAAATGATTTAATGATTGAGAAAACATTTCCAGTTATACCGTAGCTGGAAATCTTGTGAAGTAGACCCTTATGCCATACCTTGTCAAAGGCCTTTGATATGTCAAGAGCAATTGCCCTAGAAAGGAAGCCTTTGTCAAGAGATTCACTTATCCTGTGGGATATAACCGTCAGCACATCTGCGGTAGATCTTGCAGAGCGGAAACCATATTGTGTGTCACTAAGAAGGTTATTGCTGCTGAGGTGGTTGACTATTTCTCTATTTAATATGGATTCCAGCAACTTACTCATAACACACAGGAGACTTATTGGTCTGTACTGAGAGGGAGATGACTTATCACCTGAATTCTTAAATACAGGGCAAACTGATGAGGTCTTCCAGGGAGTCGGAAAGCATTTCTCCTTAAGGCAGCGCTTAAATAGTTCGTAAGTACGGGAGCAAGTTCTGGTTGAAGCTTTTTTAACACTATAATTGGGATGCCATCAGGGCCAGTTGCTTTACTGGAATCTAGGTTCTTGATTAGCTTTGCGACCTCATGCACGGATATTTGTATGTTACCTAGCTTGTTCTGTGTTATAGGAGGAAATATGGGGAGTTGATGGCCTTCGTCGCATAGGGTAGAATTAGCTGTAAAGTTCTTTGCAAATAGTTTGGCCTTGTCTGACGCTGACGAGATGACCTCTGGTCCATTGATAATGGTTGGGACCAAACTCCTCGGCCAATTTTGGGTCTAAACACTTGAAATTTTACATGTAGGTTACTTGAACACGGATCAAATTTTAAAATTTGATTCGAGTCCAAAACAATAAATGTTAAGGGATCTAAATTGGGGTCAAAGTTTAAAAAAAATTGACCTCTGTGCTCTCTACCAAATTACTCAACCAATTTTTGGTCTAAACATTTGATGTTTTGCATAAAGGGTATTCAGACATGCGGCAAGCTTTGTAATCGGTTTTTGGCCGAAGATTTGGCTGCCAAGGGTTCGAAGTTCAAAAGTTTTTACCTTTGCAGTGTCTAGCAAACTATTCAGCCAATTTTGAGCGCAAACTTTAAAAATTTTACATAAAGAGTATTCAGACATGCAGCAAGCTTTTTAATCAGTTTTGGGCGAAAATTTTGCTGCCAACAGGTCAAAGTTGAAAGAATTGACCTTTGCAGACTCTACCAAACTCATCCGCCAATTTTGGGTCTAAACACTTGAAATTTTAATTGTAGGTTACCTGGTAGGACTCGATCAAAGCCGGGCTGAACTGCTAGTATATATATATATATATATATATATATATATATATATATATATATATATTTCACGTCTGATTTATATAGTTATACGTTTGCATGGCATTTTCGGTAAATGATGAGAGTTATAAACCGATTAAAAGCAGACATAGAACAGAACAGTTTTAATGTTTTTTTTTGTTTTAAATACTTTTTTTTAATGTTTGTTCACTTTCAATAAGGCATATTACCAATGAAGCGTAAAGACCACAATGATAGGAGACAGATTTATAGGCTAGGTAGGAAGTTAGGCAACAGGATGTTTGTTAACATTACATTTAAATATCTGCATGTTGGTCCGGTCGCGAAGACAGGGAACAGGGAGGAATTCGAAAGTACGGTCCAAGGAAGTAAGCTATGAGAATAGATTGCATAGCAAAAGCTATATAAAGCAACGATTTGGTGATGCTGCGTAGTGGAGGCACCTATTCTATTTTTTATATATGTACGGGTTAATCTTCTAAACTAATTAACAGATCGTTATGAATTTTTGAATATATATTCTAAAGAAATACAGTGAGTAACATGGGTTTCTCTCTCTCTCTCTCTCTCTCTCTCTCTCTCTCTCTCTCTCTCTCTCTCTCTCTCTCTCTTGAGAAAGGGAATAATGTAAATAAAAAGCGAGGAAGAGGACGTTAATCGCTAATGTCGAGGAGGGGAAAAAGAAAAGAAAAGCAATTAAGATTCTTTCTTTATTTATTTCTTTCTCTCTCTCCCTCATCACTGTCTTACTTCTCTCTCTCTCTCTCTCTCTCTCTCTCTCTCTCTCTCGGATACTGAGACACACACACACACACACACACACACACACACACACACACACACACACACGCACACACAAATGGAAATAAGAGAAGAGTAAAAGACACGAATGCCTCGTGGTGCCATTCATTTATCTCAATCAAAAATCGCATTAATTAATTCATTTGCAAAGAAATCTCTTTATCACATAAAATCAGACAAAAATTTAACCTCGATTAATAATAATAATAATAATAATAATAATAATAATAATAATAATAATAATAATAATAATGTCATGAAACAAATTGAGAAATAAATGCAAAATCGAGAACAAATCCATTAAGATACGTCCATTCGGTCCATTGTTTAGATACGTCCATTCAGCGTGCACATTTAGCGATGAAAACTGTATTTCACGCGAAAGCGTAACAGACCAACGAAAATGCTATTTCCAAATTAAGTTTACAGACAAACTGATGGAATAACAGACGAACAAATCCTCCTAAAGCGAAGTGTCTTTAAAATGCTATTTTAAACTTAAGCTTGACATGCTACTTTAAATTTAAGCTTGACAATGCTATTTCTAAATCAAGCGTAACGGACAGACGGAGCGAATAACGGACAGACCCACGAAAATGCAATTTTAACTTATGCGTAACAGACAAAACCATCGAACGGACAGTTCCTCTTGTAGCCAAACGTTGACAGATCTACAAATGCTTTTTATGACGTAACCTTGACAAAGCGGTTAAAGTACTATTTTAACTTACACGTAACGGACAAACGAACCATGCAACGGACGGAGAAATCGTATTATAGTAATTAATTCATTTATATAGCGTGGGCAGATCTAAAAATTTTAATTTAAGCGTGATAAAGCGACGAAAATGCTGTTTAAAACCCAAGCGTGAGAAAATAACTGACGGACGTAGCCTCAAATAAAAATGCTTGGACGCAACAACAAAAAACATAAAGGTATGAAAAAATGAATCTTAATAATTGAAGAAATTCAATTAAACAAAATTTCTTCTCGAATTAAAGATTTTTCAGATAATGTTAATTAAATCGCTGATCATCTTTGAAACTTTTGTTGTTTTTGTCATTTCACTTGGAAAAAGAAGCATTCGGATTGTTCGTGTCAAGGTTGGTTTCGGTTCTCTGCTTTACCGCATATCAACCATTGCTAAAATGTATTTGTGAAAGCATTCTTTCTACCTGTATGAGATCCGAATAAGTTCTAATACAGAGTACTGTTGCCACATCTAGAGAAGAGATGCTAAGAGCACCCTATCCTGCTGTGACACAATACAAAACCGACATGGAAATCTAGTGAGCGAAGCTCTCTTCTCTTCCCTACGGAGTGGAATGATAAAAGTGTCGCCTTAAAGGAAAAACATTACACCTTTATTTTTTAAACTTTTATTAAAAAACATCAATCCAGGTAACTTGATTATATAGTAGAGCTGACATCTATTCAATGTAGCCGCCTTCAGCCTCAAGCATCGCCTCGATAAGGGTTCGGAACTGGGCATGACTTTTGAACAAGTGCCCGAGGGAGCTCGGCGAGTACTCGGCGGATGGCGGCGGTCAGGCGTGCTTTGGTGTTGTGGGAGGTCATGTTGGTGATGTTCTCGACGTATGACCAAACGAAGCAGTCCAGCGGGGTTAGGTCGGAGGAGGAGGGGAAAGTGAGAGAAGTCGTAGCATTTCTTTCTGAAGCTACGCTTAGATCTCTTTGGACTTGTGGGCCGGCGCAGAGTCCTGCTGCCATACCCAGGGTCTGCCAGCGCCCACCTGATTGCACCAGGGGATCACCACACTCTTCAGCACATCCAGGTACATTTTGGTGTTGACTTTCAAACCGACTTCGAAGATGTGAGGTGGCACGATGTGGTCCTCACTTGAAACCACACGAAAAACCATAACCGTGGCGGGAAACTTTGTCTTCATCACCCTGGCCACGCCCCTGTCATACGTGGCAATCCAGCGATGCATTTTGGGGGTGCTGGCAATGGTCTTGTTGTCATGACTTTGATCGATAGAGCACATGGAATCTCCGATTTCGCTCGTGGAACATTGTATCACTTTCAGACATGATAGAAGGCTCCTATCGCTCCTGGGATTTGTATACAACTGGCCAACAAGAAGATGGTCTGTAACAAATAAAGAAACCCGGTTTTCATCAAACGGAAATGGAATCATGTCGTCTGTTCTAAGGCGCCAATTTTATATATTTCTCTTTCTCACAGAAGAGACGCAGCGAGTTTATCTTCTGTCTATTATTCCCTTCCCTGTAGATCAATCACAGCAGACACTTGTCTAGCTACAAAAAAACAAACAAAAAAAACAAACAAACAAACAGTTTTCCTTATTATCTATCTATGCCATAAACTAAATGAAATTTCTATGAGCAAAGTTTCTTTGCTATAGAACACAGTATCGTATGAGCGCTTCATTGCTGACTATAACATTGCTATTTTCAAGTCTCGTATAAACAAGTTCTTATAAGGCTGTTCTCTTAAATAATTAAACACTATCCAAGTACCGCGATTACCGATAATGACGGTGTCGTCTCACCGGTCACCTAACACTTATTGACCCTTATCCTCGAGTAGCCTTTAGGCCTTGATAAGCGATGACCCTCGGTATAAAACAACGAAAAAATATTTTTTGGGAAGATAAAGACGTGGTAAAGTTTAATAGTCAAACAGTAAAAATAAAAACATTTTTTTTTGGGGGGGGGGGCGTGATCACACATGAATGAGTTGTAAAAAGCTAGAAATAAATTCATTAAGTTAAATATTTAAAAAAAAAAGTTACAGTAGGAATTCATTTTAATGCATAAATATACTCTAAAATGATCACCCAGTTCCTGACCACGTAGCGAGGAGAGTTTTGTTCCTCATCTAACTGACAATAGATTAACGCTTTTCCTCGAATAACTTTTGGTCTTGGTAAATGGCGAATCGTTAATATAAAAATATCAACTCGCGGTTGATTATTTAAGCCGTGATTCAAGTCACTATTGCAAACAATTCATTGCATAAAACGTAGGTTACGATTTCACCCATAGCTGGATGCTGGTTATGGAATTGTGGATTACATTAACCCTTTGTAAACAGTATCAGTGAGTAAAGCTTAAAAAGTTGTCATACATTTTCGCGCTTTGAAAAGAGGTAAGTTTATTGCTAATTGACTGAGGCGTCTCTACCGGGAATTGCTAATCGGGTTGCTCATATGTTTTTGCATTTAAAATCTGTCATAGCAGACATATAAGCTAATTTGATGCCATTGGCTCCGTTAATACAAAGGAACACAGAAAATATAACTTTGTTATATAGGGGTTTAAGATATTTTATACGTTTATCGTTTGATAAAGAGGTCTTACCTCGAATTATACTATAAGACACAGTTACACATACTAGATTAATACACACACCCTGAGATCAAATCAAGTAAGATTTACTAAATAATTAAAAGGATAAAAATCACTTCTGTTTTGTTTTTCTTCCCAAGCCATCCAAATTACCACTTCCTGCATTGAGTTAAACTTCTACAACCCCTGTATATACATATTGCATACAATGCTTAAAGGAAAAAATATAACCTCATGCATTGCCCGGTCGTAAAATACGCTTAAATATGATATTTTAATTAATGCAGATTTTGTATTTATTATTATATTATATTGTACTTAATATATAGGAATGATTTAAAAATGTTTAAAAATAAATGATTCGTGCGCCACCACCGAGAATTGAAACCAAAACGTTTAGCTTACGGTTTACTTTTTCCTTTTGCGTTAATGCCTGAACTATGAAGACATCTTTACTGCAAGGCTAAAAATAAAAACATAAACCTATAGCTATTACGTAACACATGCATATTCGTAATGCTGTTGCTCGACCTTCACCTGGCAAATTTCATTTTTTTAAATTTTCATACTTATGCACCTGTTTTCCCCGGCTAAATCCCAAATATAAAGTTTCGCATGGGTCCGAATACGCTATGTATTAAGTTTCATATCTGTAGACAAAAACTGACAGAGGAGTTTAGTAGGTAAATTTTTAAAAACAAATATATATACGCATACATAAATATATACAGAAAGAGGTTTGTATTTACTATGAGCTTTTTACGCAAATATTACACAAGTATAAATAATGTAGAATATCTGCATAAATATAATTACACATAATAGTTTACAACAGATAATCACCTTATAAGAAAACCGAAAAAAACTAATAGAGAATTAATTAAAATTAATGTTTAAAAGAATATGCAAATTAGCTAGATCTTTTGCAGATGAATGCAATTCCGCGACCCATATACAAGGGGCGTACAATAAGTAATGCCCCTGACCCACTTCCCATAGCAGTAGAGCAACGAAACTTGGCATAGTTATTAGTCTTTTTCTACATAGAAACCACCCACAGTTATGCATTTCTCCCATCGTTTGATGCAGCTCGCTCTGGAGAACGTTTTTGTAGAACACCCCAGGTATGTTCTCCAACCACGACGTGACTTCAGAAATCAAGGCTTCATCATCTGGGAAACGCTTTCCTTTCAAGAACAACTTCATGGCTGGGAAGAGGTGAAAGTCAGAGGGTGCAAGGTCAAGAGAGTAGGGAGGATGGGGGATGATTTCATAACCACACGCCCGTGCTTCTGATCTGGCGACATGCGAGTTGTGGACCGGAGCGTTGTCCTGATCTTGCCCCGCCTCTTGATTTTGATAGCTTCCTTTTATTTCCTCAAAAGTAAAGCATAATAGGCTCCTGTAATTGTGGTACCCTTTGCTAGGAAATCTGTCATCACTACTCCGTCCTGGCCCCAGAAGACTGTGAGCATAACCTTGCCAGCAGAGGGCTGCACCCTTGCCTTCTTTGGAGGTGGTGAATCCAAGTGCTTCCACTACATTGACTGGGCTTTGGTCTCTGGATCATAGTGATGGACCCAGGTTTCATCCTGTGTAATCAGTCTTTTGAAAAATTTTGACTCATCTTCTTGGCACATTTCCAAATTCGTCCTCGAGCACTCGACGCGTTCTCGCTTCTGGAATGGTGTGAGCAACCTGGGAATCCATCTGGCAGACACCTTATGCATATGCAAATGGTCATGAATGATAGTTTCCATAGACCCTGTACGAATCTTGACATCTTGGGCTATTTGGCGAATATTAATGTGCCGATCTTCCAAAATAGCAGCCTCAACTTGACGGACAGATGGCCTCATCAGTGGCAGAAGGGAGGGCGACCAGGTCTGTTTCCACAGACTTCCGACCATGTTTGAATTCACGATGCCAGCGTTTTACAAGGTCATATGATGGGGCATTATCACCATAAGTTTCTTTCATTTCATCAAAAGTCTCCTGTGGTGTGCTTCCTTTCAACTACAAACACCGGATCACTGTTCGACATTCAACAAGCTCCATTTCACACCTTACTCAGTTCAAACACCTGTAAAACAGAAACCACAATTAGTTCAGAGCTGTAATTTGCCACATAACCCGTAGAGATATAAATCATTGCACATGCAAAAAATTCAACTAGATCAGATAACTGGAAGTGGGTCAGGGGCATTACTTAGTGCACGTCCCTCGTATAACAAAGTTGGAGGGGCTAGTGTCAATAGACACTTGAGGAGTAGTATTTACAGGCACTGATTCGTAGTCCGATGGTTAGAGCTGCCGACTGTTAACACGACGGTTGTAAGTTCGATCCACGACAGGGAAAAGGTGTGTGTCTCACCGCACTGATGTGTTGTGATACAACGAAATATGTATGTGGATGACTATATATATATATATATATATATATATATATATATATATATATATATATATATATATATAAGAATACCTGGCCTAGGAAAGGTAAGGTTTATAATAACTTTGCACCAATTTTATGTCACCTTACAGAGATCAAATCAAAAATATAATTTTTCACAAAATGCTTCCTCGTTTTACCATTTTTTTTTTTGCATGAAACTAAATATATCCAACATTTGAACTTTTTATGCCGAGCAGGGCTTTTCCAAAATTCATAATGATCAGTTAATTAGTATCGGAATAAATCCTGCACATGAAAATATGCAAGTATATAAACGTATCTAACTTTATAAAGATAGGGATATCCAACCTTTTGGTCCTATCAACGCGTTTGATTCGTTTGTGGCGGAAATATTGTAAACGACTCAATGATGTTGATTTAAATTACCATATTTTTTCTCCTCCCTACTTTCTCTTACTCACAGAAGATGACGTAGCCAGTCCATCTTTGCTTTATCCTTATTTTCATGGCAGCTGCTCAACTGAGCTTCTATCTATGCATGACTCTCGTAGAACATTCATAGCAGACACTCTCCACCTACAACAACTGTTAACAATTTCCTTATTATATCTGTGCCTAAAACGAAACGTAAATTCCATTAGCAAACTTTATTTCCTAGAACTGCCTGTCTGTGGAACACAATACCGCGGGCTGCTTCACATCTGACTATAACATGACCATTTTCAAGTCTAATGCAAACAATTTCCCATTGAGTTGTCCTCTTAAATAAATAAACACTATCCAAGTTCCATCGTTATCGATAATGACGGTGTTGTTTACTAGCCAACTGGCACTCATTAATCCTTATATTTGAGTGGCTTTTGGGTCTTCATAAACGATGACCCCCCCCATTCATAGTAAAATAAAGAAATAAAATCGTTAGGAACTGAACTTGGCATATCTGATCCCATAGCAACTATTAGACCAAGCCCATCCGCACCTTGTGTCTATATTGGTAAGACGCTTCTCGTATCAAAGGCATCCACATCTGTTCATTTTCTTTCTCTATCGATAATCAAAACATGTACGTGTAGGGAGAAGTGGTTTCGTGCCTTTTCCTGAAACGTAGCCTACAAGTGTAAAGAGAATAAAAGAATCAATTGAAATCCGAACTCTATACATCATCCCTCTCCCGCCAGAAAACAACTACGGAATAATCACGGATTGACTCAAACGACCACCTCTGGGAAACCTCCCATCGGGACCTATTAAGATGAATATCATAGCACTCTAAGATAATTGAATTATAGCAGAACTAGATGAACTGATTTAATCCCGTTTTACACACGAACACGCGTGAACACTCACACCCACACCCACACCTATACACATTTTGTGTATATATGCTTGTGTTAATCAGTGCGCATATATATATATATATATATATATATATATATATATATATATATATATATATATATATATATAAAGAGAAAGAGAAAGAGAAAGAGAAAGAGAGATAGATAGATATAAGGGAGACATTTGCTATATTCTAAAATCCAAGTTTATATTCATCTTAAGAATCATCTTACAAATCATTTTTTTTTAAACAAAAACTTCGGTGCATTTTGCAGAACTACATATATATATATATATATATATATATATATATATATATATATATATATATATATATACAGATGTACATGAATACATACATTCATATATATATCATATATATACATATATATTATATATATTATATATATACATATATATTATATATATATTATATATATTATATATATATTATATATATACATATATGCATATATATACGTATATATACATGTATATATACGCATATATACATATATATACGTATCTAAATACATATATATACGTATCTATATACATATATATACGTATATATATACATATATATACGTATCTATACATATATATATACGTATCTATACATATATATATATACGTATCTATACATATATATACGTATATATATATATGTATATATACGTATCTATATACGTATCTATACATATATACACGTATATATATACATATATATACGTATCTATATACATATATATATACGTATCTATACACATATATATACGTATCTATACACATATATATGCGTATCTATACACATATATATACGTATCTATACATATATATATACGTATCTATATGTATATATACGTATCTATATGTATATATACGTATACGTATATATATACATAAATATATGTATATATACATATGTATATATACATATGTATACATGCACATAGGTATATATATGCATATATATATATATATATATATATATATATATATATATATATATACCTTCAATATAAGAATCATTAACCAGCTTGGAATATAAAAATAACATTCATCTCTATTCCTAGGGCACCACTCGAATCGTGTACCTGAAATTCATATCCTTTTTCTTGTTTTATCCAATTCTTCCGTTGGATCACCTTAAAATGATGTCCTTTGCTATGGTCCTTTAAAAATATTTTTAACTAGCGGGGGGTACCCGGCGTTGCTCGGGTGTTTGGATGTGTGTGTGTAGGAGGGGAGACCCTGTTTTAATATTATAAAAAAAAAAACACGATGTTATAAAAAATTGGAAAAACCCAAACAAAGAAAACCGCGAACAAATGTAAAAAAAGGGGGAAAAGGTTTAGGTAGGAAGACAGGCTCGAACCCGAAGCATCGAGGCTAAGGCGGAAAAATGTTACCTCAACGCCAAAGAGACACACAATTGAGAACGGATAAACTGAACTCTTTAAAAACACTTTCAGGTGGTTGAAACTAACGTCAACGTTTTCTAGGTCAAACTTTATTCCCCCCCCCCGCCCTGGTTTAGCTAATATATGACGCGTAAAAGTGAAAGGAATAGAAAACAAAACGAACGTGAAAAAATAGCAAAGGAAAAAACGGGGAAAAAAAAGAAAAAAAACAAAAAGTTACTGCGTAAAATGCAAATATGTTTATTTAAATTTTTTTTTGTTCTTTTTAAATGGAAAAGCAAAATTCATAAAACTAAAACTGAAAATATGTTTATTACATTTTATTTATTTTTCTTTGTTTCAATGAAAAAGAAAAAGAAATGAATAAATAAAACCAGAAAACTGACCGTGTTTTTTTATTTTTTTTTAATGTTGGTCGCTGTTAAGCAATTTGAATGTCATCTGATTTCAATGTGCTAATGAAACTCTCAGAAATGCAATGTATAGAAATAATTAATGAATAAGTAACTAATTCGAAAATAGGAAGTCAGCAGTAAATAAAATATTAAAGTGATTAATCGGTGCAAGATTTGAAGAACGCTAGCGGCTGACTGCTAAAGTTTCTTGTAAAAAGTGGAATCCAATGTTAGCTCGTTTCGTTTGATTAAGCCTTCGAATCGAAACCCCCAATCCACCTCCAAAAAGAGAAAAAAAAAAAAGAAAGGGAAGGGGAAAAAAGCGAAAAAAAAAGGAGAAATTTATAAAATGGCACAAGTAACCCACAGAATAACTGGAATGTAAAGTCGCGTTTTACCCGACGTAAAAATGCCAATCCATATTTTTTAAGCAACTAAGAACTCAAACCGGTGTTCCTCGTATATTCCCCTGTGGACGTATCCACACCGGTGTTAAGTGGTCGCGGGCGGAGTATGAATCGAATAGAGAGAAAAGATTTTACAACTTCCGTTGATTCTAACCGATTGTGGCAGTGAACTCTCACCGGAAAGGATATAGAAATGTACGAATATCAAGGAACTGTAAGGGTAGTAGGCCTATAGCACACCTCAGATCCTGTGCTGGAGTGTGGGGACATTACATTTGAATGTAATGTTGTGATTTTCAATCCTATTAAGGTCAAACTTACACGGGGAAAAATGAGTTCATTATATATATATATATAATATAATATAATAATATAATATATATATAATATATATATAATAAATATATATATATATATAATATATATAATATATATATAAAATATATATATAATATATATAATATATATATATATATAATATATATATAAGAATAGATAGATAGAATAGATAGATAGAAGATAGATAGAAGAAGAATAGAAAAGTAGATAGATAGAGAGAGAAGAGATAGAAGATAGATTGGTAGATAGAAGAAGAAAAAGAAGAAGAGAAGATAGATAGATAGATAGTAGATAGATAGATAGATAGATAGATAGATAGATAGATAGATAGAAGAAGAAGAAGATAGAAGAATAGTAGAAGATAGAAGAAGAAGATAGATAGATAGGAGATAGATAGATAGAAAGAAGAAGATAGATAGAAAGAAGATAGAAGAAGATAGATAGATAGAAGATAGAATAGAAGATAGAATAGATAGAAGATAGATAGAAGGAGAGATAGATAGATTGATAGATAGATAGAAGATAGATAGATAGAAGATAGATAGAAGAAAAAAATGAGGTCATTTTATTTATATAGAAGATAAAAGAAGATAGATAGATAGATAGATAGAATAGAAGATAGAATAAGATAGAGAAGAGAAGAAGAATAGATAGAATAGAAGATAGAATAAGATAGAGAAGAGAAGAAGAATAGATAGAAGAAGATAGATAGATAGATAGAATGGAGAAGAAGATAGAGAAGAGAAGAAGAGATAGAGATGGATAGATAGATAGATAGATAGATAGAGAAAAAAAAGATTAATTTTCAATACATCTGCTAGAAACTAAATTATGTTTATCCATGAAGATATATTTGCTAAAGACGTTTCCTCTGAAGAGAAAATATGATACTAAACTTTTATGTACAATGTTTATTCCAACTTTGATCAAAATCGATGACTTAATAATATTGAATTCTGTAATATATAATAATTTTTTACGAAAGTCTTCCACCCTCTGAATTACCCGTTTTGTATAAAATTAACTAAATATATCCCACAATTGGACTTTTTTTCGAGAATCACAAAACCTATGTTGCCAACAAACGATTTTAACAAAAATATATTCAATCGAAAAACAAACAAAACAAATGAAGCATGAGTACACAGTGAATGAGGCATAAAAAAATGATTAGGTCTATCATTTACTCCCTCCCCATTTAGTCCCAAAAGTTCCCAATGTCTTAACATATTTAAATTTGAGTTCAGCACCATGCAAAACTGCTGAATAGACATACACAGAAAATTTTGGACAAATATGGTAAAATAGTCCCAAAAATGGAGTGTTTTTATTAGCCCTAAAAGAGCCTCTGGGGCATACCCAAGAGTTATTGCGACGTATAGACAAACAAAGCCATATAGAAATCAGTCAGTTACAACGTTCCAGAAAGTTTTATAAAAATCCAAGGCCTCAATTTCTTTAAGAAGCACGAGTGTCCATTTTAGCCATTTAAATCCGAAAGGCACTCCCAGGGCCCAACCGGAGTTTCCCCGGAAAATCCGTTCTGTTACTTTTTTTTTTTACTCATATCACGTTTAATGTTGGTGCAAAATTTAAAAAAAATTCCAAGGCGAAGTTATTGAGAAAAGTGCGAACAGACGAATGGACAAACGGACAAGGGTGAATTTACATAAGTGTGTAGTTTGTCGAGGGACAAAAAAAAAAATAAATAAATAAATAAATAAAAATGAGGAAAAGTAGACAACGATATGAAAAATATGACAAATCAAAAATTTCAAATTTTCATGAAATTTTATCCATGTGTATTAGATATTAATCAAGCAATATTCTGTAAATTTTAACTTTTTATTCAGATGTGGACAAATGGGTGATAACCCTTTTTGGGGGAGGCTTTGCGCACCCCACATTCTGACCTATTGCACGAAACTTGTCCAGTTCTCATTGGGGGGCAAGCGCAATCTTCCTGCCCGTGCAATTCCAAAATGTCAGCATGAGTTAGCGTGGGCCTGATTGACAAGTGTTTTGTTTAACCGAGCGTGAAGTGGCGATAGAGGTCACGCCTGCTGGTTGACGACAGTTCGGAAACTAAAATAACATTTCATTTAGAGCTTGTGTTAAATTCCATGCATGTACCTCTCCCACTCTCTATTTCTCTATCTCTCTCTCTCTCTCTCTCTCTCTATCTATCTATCTATCTCTCTATCTTTCCTTTTCTCTCTTTCTTTCTTTTAATGAAGAAAGAAAGAACTGAATCGTATTGCAAAACAGTTGAACATTGGATGCCGAGTAGGCGCTCCGCAAAAAGTTGAAGCTTGAAGCCGTCGGCGACGCACACGTCAGGTCAGTTTTAATATGCTGCCCCAGTGTTAAAATAAAAGAATTATATTTTTATATATAAAAAAAAAAATGCCTTTCTTCGTTATTTTTTGGGAAGCGTTCAATTTTCAGAGAAACAGTTCCTGTCATGAAGAATTACGACGATGGAAATGCTGCCGGTTACGAAGAATTAACGACGACCAGACGTGACAGTCGATTAATTATACTCGGCGCAACATCGACCCTTTGATGGAAGGGGATGTTTTTATCGTTTGATCGTTTCTAACACTCGGGGAGCTGGTTGTCGTTTCAAGGACCTAACAACAGTTTCAGAGACGTCCCCAGGACAAGCCCAGTAGCTCTCCCCGGCAAATGATCGTATCACAAAGATCACTTACACTTAAACGTTAAAATTTGATATTTTCTTGAATCAATGTCTAAAGGTTTTAAATGACGAGCATGAATGACCAAAGCTTTCGTAAAAATACGCCGTGATAGTCTTAAAAATTAATTCAACGAGTAGATATCTTTCGCAGTTCTGTGACTAATGCTAATCACTATTACAGTGCATAATTAATTTCCTGAAGCTCGTTAGAAAAAAAAAATACGGCATAATTTTACAAATAGAAGTGCGTGAGTTTGCTAAAATAAATCAATGCATAAATACAGAGCCTCAATACTGTAAAAAAAATAAATAAAAATAATGAATATAACAATTAAAAAAAAAACTCACAAAACTTCTTTTAATCCCCCCCCCCCACACACACATAAATAAATAAAATGCTGACTTCTAACCATGGGAATTGGGAAAGAAAAATAAGCCGATTTCTGATTGCTTTTTAAAAAAAATCTCTGAGTTCCAAATGACAAAAGATTCCAAATCTCTGTTTATAAGTGTTGTCGGAATTATCTTACCGACGAGTAAAGCAGGGCGGGAGGAAGAAAAAAAAAAGAGAAACGTTTTAAGACTTGACACAAAATTGCATCCTTGTTTACAAGCAATCGTTTCTTGTAACCGTAACAAGCTGGTAACGTAGACGAATTTAACACACGTGTCTTCTGTCTGAAAACTGAAGAAAATAACCGCAAAGAGGCCAATATCTCATCTTATACACCCAATTCTCGTTCAGCGAGATTTAATGAGACAAGAGAGAGATTTTAATCCTCGGACCCCAAAAACAACAGAAATTAGACCATTCTTGTAATGATCTGGTCCCTGTTGATTTCGGTGCAATGCTGTTCCTTTCTCTCTTTAAGAAGGGGTTAGTTTCTTGCTACTTGCTTGAAGCGCCTTTACTGGGGAAGGCCAACAGGGTTGCCCAGACACTTTTTTTGGAGGGTGGCGCTGACTTCTCAATCCCAGTTTCCGACCCTGGTGTCTAAGTTCTCGCATCAGGTTTCAGGTAACAAAAAATGGTCTAGCATCGTCCATAAATAGGAGAGTTATTTTGTTTTTTTTTTACTTCTCCTCCGAGATCTATTCTCGGTAAGTTTAATAATTGCCAGTTATCACAGTACCAGTATGTATGCGACTTAGATTAGTAATGAAGAATGTGTCACCAAAAATCAACAATGACTTTGTAATTAGTTTACTGTTGTAATTGTTACCGAACTTGGATCGAAACAAGGATGTGATTGAAGATAAATGATATGGAAAGAAGACAATTTGATGCTGATTGGCAGAGAGAAGAAAAAAGACGAGGAAAATATTTTGAAACAAAAAAAATCTTAAAACCGACTTTTAGGAAAACTGTACGTCGTAATCCCGTTGATACAGCGGTTCTCGTTAGATAGACGAGTCCCTTACCCCTCCGGAGTCGTGGAGGGAAGGGGCGCTGCATTATTTAATACAACATGTTCTGAGCAAAAGTAGCCTGGGGCACCCATCTCCCTTCAGACTCCAGGCACATACAGCACCCGATATTACGAAATGCTCGTCGATTTTAGCATTGACAAGGCTCAACGTCACTTAACCTCGGTGATCTTTCGAGAACAGGTGTGTCAATGTGATAATGCCGTCTATTATCAACGTGATTATGCCGTTAGATCGCCGACATTAAGCGGTCAGTATCAAATGGGTGACCATTAGGGCTAGGACAACGGCATATTCTTTTAATTATTTTGACTCTCGAGTGTGTATCCGTTGATATCATTTATGCTTTTATATAGAATGATGTGGTTCTCGGTTGATTAAATGTGTCTACCAGTGTCGGATATATACTCGAGAGTCAAAACAATGAAAAGAATATTCTGTTGTCATAGCTCTAGTGATCATTTAGCCATGCTAAGCGCTATATGTCATCTTTCTTAATGAAGAATATAACTGCGGTTAGGGACTGTATGTGCATTTTATATTCCTAGAAACTTCCTCCTTCACCTCCTTCAGCGAAAGCCGGCTTAACGTTCTTAGGTCTTAGGGTGAATACCGCGCCGCGTATTGCCGAATTCAAGAGTATTATTAGTATGGTACCACT
>NC_136487.1:136107682-136120182 GCF_053919585.1 Euprymna scolopes | reverse complement strand
ATTCACCTTGGAATCTGCTATTCGTAAGCACCTCGCTGAAAATCCAGCGTGTGCCAATGCATATAAAATGGACTGGTTTAGGATTTTACACCGGGCTGACTCTTCGAATCAACTGAGGATTCTGGAGTCAGTCTCTATCCTCTCACGCAGGCCCTCTCTCAGTCGACAGAAGGAATTCGTAAAATCTTTGGACTTATTTGGGGATATATTTTAAATTTTAACTTCCCCACATATCCCATTTTTGTACATATATTTTATACAATTGTACATATTCTACAACGTATATATTACTCGTAATTTTTTTTTACTCGTAATCCAATTCGCCCATTCGCCCTTCATTTAATTATATATATATATATATATATATATATATATATATATATATATATATATATATATATATATATTGTTTTGTTTTTTTTCATTTCATCCATTCGTTATAATTTTATAAGTAATCCCCACTTAAGTCTTCGCTCTTGCGTGACATTTGTTTTACACTTGATAGAAATTCAACGATTGACTCCCGATGAGTTTGTTGATGAAAGGGGCCCCTAGAGTCTTCTCGACCTTATTTAAAGCGCTTTATATGTTTCGTACCGTAAAACACTTTATATGTATATATATATATATATATATATATATATATATATATATATATATATATATATATATATATATGCCAATTGCTTCGTCTTTACAGAAGTTTGCCATCCAACTTCATCACAGTTTTCAGGTTAATCGTCCGTGGGCCTGAAGATGACTTTTCAGGTCAGCATTTGACTTGCACAGTCTACCACACATATTGCAGACAAAATTGTGCATTGAAACTTGTTTCACTTCTGCTTCGTTTTTTTTTAATGCTATCAGGAAGATTAGACATTGCCTGGTATTAAATAATTAAGAATGCCATGTCATGCCCATGTCACCATAATACGTTTTAACTGTAAAGTTTGATAAATACATAGTGTGTATCCCCAATGTTACACGTTCGACGTTTTTTGCATGAATGGAAAAATCTGAAATTTTAAAGGGGGTTCTGCCCTATAACTCCCTTCGTTTGAGTGGGAACACGTAAAAAATCATGACCACTTCTTCTGTCTTCCCCAGAAGATTTTATAAGACATATGATTAAGAAAAAAACATTTAAAGTTTTAAGGGTGTGAATCTATTTCATAGCTCAATTGGGGGTCACGTAGAGATTCAGGACAACTTCTTAAAAATGTATGCATATAGTTTATCTTTTATCCAAATGGGATACATATTAATTTTGACGGAGGGGTATCTTAGAAGAGTATGTAGAGAATCGGAACCACTTCCATTGTTTTCCCTAGAGATTTTTACATATTATTACAGCTTCAGTCTTTATGTAGATTCTCTATCTTTTCTCTCCATAAGAAGCACATATGCACATAAAAGTTCCTCCCTGGCTCAAATAACAATATATATATATATATATATATATATATATATATAGAGAGAGAGAGAGAGAGAGATAGAGAGAGAGACAGAGAGAGAGGGAGGGAGTCACGGAAAACGAAATTGCGAATATTTCAACAAAAAATTGATAATGCACTCAAAAACATTTACTAAACTCATTATACCTTACTCAAGGAAAACAAGGAGCGTTCTAAAAAACATCCGTTTCCCGTGACTCACGCTATATATATATATATATATATATATATTATTTTGTCCTTTTAAGTTTTTTATTGTTGAAAGAACTCAGAAACATTCCGAGATTCATTATTTCCTAAGTAATTTGTAATTTATATTTATTACGATAAAAATTATAAGAAAAATCGAAAAACTAAAAAAAAAAAAAATAAATAAAAACAACGATATATAGTTTACAAACTTTGTTTTCGTATAAGCTGTATCGCCGAAGAGGTTTCTAGTTATTGGTAACTAACTGACCGAAACATGCTCATGAATGTGTAGCAACATATTATTGCTTATGTAAAAACAAATAAAGAGTATACCCTGCTCTACTTCGGTATTGAGCACTCTTCTATTAACCTCCTTACACTTCATTGGTTACTTTACCTCTGGAAAACAATAACCTCAGTATATATATATATATATATATATATATATATATATATATATATATATATATATATATATATATATATATATATATATATATGGGCATCAAGGTTCTCAGTGCATTGAGAATCATGGTGACTATGCAGAAAAAATAATTTCTGGAGTGCATTTTAATGGTACCCCTTTTTTTGAGTTGAAAAATAGGAGGTATTACTTTAGGAACGAACCTGCTATGTATTCCATTCTAAATGCTAATTTTTTTTTAATTTAGTTTTTATAGGAATACACCTCAATTTACAGTGTACATATATATATATATATATATATATATATATATATATATATATATATATATATATATATGATGGACTCTCCCGTCGATTTCGACGCATCAGCTTCCGCCACAACAACTTAGTTGTTCGGAAATCCACACCGATAATTTGTTTATAATGGTGAAGGCTTTGTGTAGAACCAACCACGCTTTTTTTTTTTTTTTTTTTTTTTTTTTTTGCTATTACTGCTAATCGCTGATGATTGCCATTAGACAAAGCATACAGTTCAAAGCAGGTTTTTAAATAAAAGTTTCCTTCTCCTAGATACATGCCTTTACTTTGCATCTCTCCAGATGAATTAATGCGCCTCCAGATACCAACCTGGAAATTTCTTACGACTCCATGCGGTACATACAGCGCCTTACCTTCCCAAATGGTCACCCATCTGATACTGGCTAGGCTTATCATTGCTTAACTTTGGTAATCTGATGAAAATCGGTGTGTCAACATGATTGTGCCGCATTGTGTGTGTGTGTGTGTGTGTGTGTGCGTGCGTGTGTGTGTGTGTGTGTGTGTGTGTGTGTGTGTGTGTGTGTGTGTGTGTGTGTGTGTGTGTGTGTGTGTGTGTGTGTTTGTTTTAAATAACATCATACGTTCGTTTTATTGTCCATCAGAAAATGACGTTGGTTGAGTGGTTAACCACACGGGCTGATAACCTGGGTGAACCAAGTTCGTATCCATTTCACTTAGGATATTGGCAAACTTCACTTGGTTCCTCCTGTAAGTGCTCGGCGTCTTTCTAAAAAGGATTAAAACTAAAAAGATATCCAGGAAACATGCAAACAACAGAACCATCTGATTCATACGAAATGAAAGAATTGTCCTACTGTTTTACGGAAACACCGGAGATCCAATCCGTAGAACTAAAAACACAAACCCTAAGCGTCTTTCAGTCGATGGTAGCTACTTCCAAATTTTCGCATTGTTTTTATTCTACGTGCAAAATTTCCAGTGTTTTTTTTTTATGAAACCGCAAGCATCGACGGGCGATAAAATTAATATATTGTATTATTTTACATACATATATATTCTTTTAATACTTAATAGAGCACTCTGGTCATTTTTTCCAATACAAAAACTCACTGTCCTATGCCAATTAAAGAGAAATCCTTATAGACTGGGGCAATTTTTATTTTGTTCCAATCCAAAGTGCCCTCTTTTTAGACTGCTGGATTTCACCACATAAAAACAGACCTCGTGTCTAACTGTACCCTTTTAGGGAAGCAATTAAATAGGAAAAAATCTCGATGAAAGTATGTTTCCAGTTTCAAATTAAATTCCAATGACCAAGATAAAAAAAAAATCAGTCCACAATCATATTTTTTTTTTTGTTTATTATTTGCAGTATGTGTATATTATTATATTTTTTTAAATTTATAATTATCGAATAAGAAGTTAAAATGATTTACCTGTAATTGTTGTGGTCAAGTAGTTTCGCAAGTAGTGTGGCCGTGAATGCTTTGGTCAGTCCTCCAATACAGAAAACCGTCTCATCGTCAGTTAACTTCTGACTGGTTGAACTAATACGATTGAATCCTTCATTGAAGATGATCTGGTCGTCGCGGACGATAGCCACGCTGGCCGCTTGTGCCCGCGAGCATTGGATGGCATCGTTTAAAAATGTCGACAGGTCATTCATCTGCGATTGGGACAAACTCCTGGAATGGACTGTCGGATTTAACAGGCAACACAAGGCAAATAGAATCATCCATTGTTGTGATAATGACATTCTTGGATTTTTGTGTAGAGTTTTCCGAAAATGTATTATTGCTGATTTTTTCTTTGAATTTTATAAGCAAGGAAAAGGAGAATAAGAAAAGAAAAGCCTCTAAAATATTTTAAGAGCTGTTTCTGAACAGTTGAACATTACTTTAATAATTCAATGTTCTAAGCGGCAGAAAAATATTCTTTTTAAAATAATTCGTTTCAAATATTTTTGTTAAATATTTTCTCGTTTTTTTTTTTTGTGTCTTTTTTATATATATGTTTACAAAAATGTAAATATGTTTTAAATATATTTTTGAAATTATGTTTCTTGTTAAATATTTTCTCGGATTAAAAAAAATACTTTTAGAAAATTTAAAATTGAATTAATAAAAAAAGTTGTTTTGTTTGTTCTTTTTTTAACTTTACAAGTGTTTAAATTTTAGGTTTGTTAGTTTAGTAATTTAATTCTATCTCATTAAAATAACAGAAAAAAAAATTATTAGAATCTTAGTGAAAATTGTTATTAAAGTTGTCCGTGTTCGAATATTGTATCAGTGGTTCCGTAAGTTCGTCTGCTAATGGCTTTCAGACTTCGGCCGCGTAATCTCCGCCCGTTTCCACTCCCACCTCCAGAGATTCTAAAGGACGGTAAATGGGGAAGAGAGAGAGGAAAGGAGGTGTCAACAGAAGACATGCACAAGGAGCACGCGCAGAATGGCAGAAGTATTACGTCTGCTCACACCGTTTTTCGTCTCCCTCTCTCTGTCACTTATCGAGTCAGATACATCTTTTTTTATTTATATATTTATTAATTTATTTTTTACATCCACTTGCTTGAAGAAGTACCGGTAGGTGAAGGGGAAACCGGCACACACACACACACTCTCTCTCTCTCTCTCTCTCTCTCTCTCTCTCTCTCTCTCACACACACACACACACACACACACACACACATACACACACTAAGGTACGCTATGGCTTCACTTCCTCTCTCAAAGAATGGTATATCTACACAACGGTTCCGGCTGTGAGACAGAAACCCCGCCCCTGCTAACCTCTCTCCGGTGCGTGTTTTCTTATTTATTCATTTTTTTTATTTTTTTATTTTTTAGAGACGACCTAACTACAATATTGCGGTAACAGAGAAATAAGTGGAAAGCTAGGCAAGTGTATTATTGGTGTATGTGTGTAGGGGAGGGAAAGTATAAAAAAAAGTGGAGGAGGACACACACACACACACACACACACACACACACACACACACACACAAGTGTTTTTTGTGAGCCTAAGATGGAGAATCTTGACTCGCCGCTGGATGTATCGGCGAGCAACCGCGGTGTTACCATAGAAACCGGAGAAGCGAAAGTGGGCGTTGCCTGTCTGCACGTGGTAAATTTGACAAAGACAAACAAAAGAAGAAAACAACGAAAGGAAAAATGAAGACGAAAATGAAGAAGAAGAAGAAGAAGAAGAAGAAAGAAGAAAGAAGAAAAGCAGACGAATAATGAAAATAGAGAATAAAATGAAGACAATAAAAAAGAAAGGAATGTAGAAAAAAAACGAAGAAAAATCAAAGAAGATACAAAATAGAAGAAAGAAACGAGAAAGACGAAAAACAAAACAAAAATAATAATAATAAAACAAAGGGGAAGAAAAAAAAATAGAAGCAATAAAAGTTTTTTTTAAAAAAATAATAGATAATAAAAAGAAAGAAAACAAAAAAAAAACGGAAGATAAAAAGAACACAAAAAGGAAGAAAATCGAAAAACAAAGAAGAATACAGAAGAAAAAACGAAGAAAAAGATAATTAAACGAATAAAGGAAGAAAGAGGAAAAGAGAAAGACAAAACGAAACGCTGAAAATAGGAAAATAAAAAAGAAAGAAAAAAAAGAGATGAAGAAAGAAGAAAGAAAAAATCCAGAAGAAAAAAAAGAAGGAAAGAAAGGAGTAATAATGATGGAAGAAAAAAAAACGCGAAGAGAAAGAAGGAAGGCAGAAAAAAAAAAACTCGAAGTAGAAGAAAAACAAGAAAATAAGGAAAAGGAAACAACGGAGAAGAAAAAAAGGAATGGAAGGAATAAAGGAAGGGATGACTATAGATAAAGCAAAAAAAAAAAAAAAAAAAAGAAAGAAGGAAAATAAAAAAGAGACTAAATAATGAATAGAAAGAAAGAAGCAAATATTAATATTATTAATAATATTGTTATAATAGAGATTATATATAATTCGGTACAGACCCGACAATGGAAGATCAGAGTATAAATAAATGTGGATTTATAAGACCAAAAATCCGACCTTGATCGCCCTCCGTGACGCAGTGGATAAAGACGTTGAATCTCTACGGTTCCAGGTGAGTATTGTCTGAAGATAGAATCCTACCCAAAGCCGGCCAGATGCTCAGTTGGCCAAAACGTGGTGAGACGACAATTATGGAAGGCAGTAAAACAACAACAACTATGGATGGCAGTAATTGCTGAGAATGCAGTCAGGAGATTCGGAGTTCCTATCTCGTCGCGGTAACTAGTTGGCCGAAATATCGTAAAACATCAACTTAAAGATGAGGATAATAGTCCGCAATAAACAAATGAATGAGATTATATATGTCTGTAACTGAAACTACGCCACTGCGCATGTCACAATTCTTGTCTGTCTTATTTCGGATGTTTTTATTTGAAATGTTTATCATCATAAAAGACGGTATTATATTATTTACACCGATGATCTATGTATTTTAACATTCGGTTCAGATTTTTATTGTTTATTTTTTTGCTAACGAATTATCATCTGTCAAGGTCCGATGCCACTCGAGGATAAAATTAGTTGGACGATGATCGTCACTTTGAGAAGATTTGAAACAATGGAATAGGCAGACGATAATTAAGAGGAATGATTATCCAAGAGATTGTTTATATTATACTTGAAGACGACCACGTTGTAGCCGATTGGGGATCAGACTGGTGGTATTTTGTTTCACAGATGGGATGTTTTAGAATAGAAAAAAGATATATATATATATATATATATATATATATATATATATATATATATATATATATATATATAGAGAGAGAGAGAGAGAGAGAGAGAGAGAGATAGATAGATAGAGAGAGAGAGAGAGAGAAATAATTTTACCTTCCCTAGGACAGGTACTTTACAGCACGTATATGAAATAATTTTAGCTTCCCTAGGACGGGCAATGTGCAACACATATTTAAAATAATTTTACCTACCCTCGAACGGGTAATGAAAACACATATATGAAACAATTTAACGTAATCTAGACAGGTATTGTACAACATACATGAACTAGTTATAAAGCAAAGAATGAAGATACAACGAAAATAATAGTAAATCATTTTTTAAAAACTTGTAAGTTTCAAAGTTGCGACAAACACACAGATCAACACAGAAGAGGCAGTTACACGATTTTATTAACACTAAGAAACGATAGGAATCAATCATATAAGAATAAAAATACGAATATTAGTCTTCAGAGCTGGAAGCAAGAATATAGAGGTGTCATTATTCGACCCCGGGTAATGCGTATTATGCCTGTTAGTGTAGTGTATACTATATGAATACATTTCTTATATAAGACATTTAGAAGAACTCGTCTTCATACCACAGCCAAAAGGAGCTTTACCTTCTTTCTCACAGTGTCTAGAGTTTGGTGGAACTTCTATGAACAGTTTTATTCCGTTTTTTTTTCTCATAAAAATAAATTGGTATGCTTGATTATTGAAACGAGCTGGGCGCACTATATTCACTTTTGTTATATAGCTTATATGTCCTGTTACTAAATTTATTTCACATTCTGAGCGTTTATTCACAATTGTTTATTCCGAATGGCAGCAAAATTCAACCCCTTCACTATAGAGGTCTTCAGATGACGGAAAAAATTTCTACTCCAGAAAGTATTTTGAGGCGGCGTTTCCTCAGTTTTGCAATATAACAGGAAAGCTGTGGTCGAGAATTCAGTTAAAGTATGATCATGAACATTTATGCGTTATTCGTACTATTCGGACGATTGTTCTCATCTTGTCCGCAAGGACCCGTAGCACAGTGATCAGAGTGCTTGGAAAAATTTTAAAATTTATATTCACCTGAGGTTTGCAGGTTCAATTCTCAGTGTGGCGATCGAAAAGTAAATTTGACAAATTACTTAGGACCGCTATCCAGTCATGGCTGACGGAACAAGAGCACGAAAATAAATAAACGGTTCCGTTCGAAATTTTGTCCAAATTTCCGAATTCGACAGAAAAGTTCTCGTGTTCGACAAAATACACCTGAAGAAGGTCGGAGGTTACATCGACCGAAACGTTGTGAAAATCACACTCAAGATGAGAACAGTAATTCGAAGAATCCAAATAATATGAATAACCAATCCTCATCTCAAAAATTCAGACACGTCTTATTTATGTGTGACATGTATGGCACAAGGTCAAGACATAACATCTAATGTAACGTACGTAACGTCGCAGTTACAACCAAACAAAAATAAATAAATACGACTTGGCTTTTCTTTTTTCTTCTTTTTTTGTAACATAAATTGTTTGTTATCCTTTTTTTTTTCTTCCCGTCTCGACACTCTCTTAAAGAGTCTCTCACTGCCAATGCGGGGGCCACATGTCTATCCCCCCTGTACATACGTTTTTCTTTCTGCTCCACTACAAGCGGTCGTAGTCAGCTATTTCTCGTCTTCGGTTTTACACGTCGATCGTTTTCAACCGAAGTTTTTCTTCTCCGACCGCGTGGTGTCCTTTTTTTCCCGCTCATATTTTCCCACGCGTTCATACGCGCTCTGTCACAAACACAATCATTCTGCAATAGAAAATATAAATAAACAGATGATTAAATAGGTTAGTAAACTAAATAATCTTAAAAATTAAAAGAAAAATTATCCTTAAAACCAAATTCATAATAGAAATCAAATTTCTTCTTTGCGTGTGGTCATAATAGAGATTATATATAATTCGGTACAGACCCGACAATGGAAGATCAGATTATAAATAAATGTGGATTTATAAGACCAAAAATCCGACCTTGATCGCCCTCCGTGGCGCAGTGGATAAATACGTTGAATCTCTACGGTTCCAGGTGAGTATTGTCTGAAGATAGAATCCTACCCAAAGCCGGCCAGATGCTCAGTTGGCCAAAACGTGGTGAGACGACAATTATGGAAGGCAGTAAAACGACAACAACTATGGATGGCAGTAATTGCTGAGAATGCAGTCAGAAAATTCGGAGTTCCTATCTCGTCGCGGTAATTAGTTGGCCGAAATATCGTAAAACATCAACTTAAAGATGAGGATAATAGCCCGCAATAAACAAATGAATGAGATTATATATGTCTGTAACTGAAACTACGTCACTGCGCATGTCACAATTCTTGTTTGTCTTATTTCGGATGTTTTTATTTGAAATGTTTATCATCATAAAAGACGGTATTATATTATTTACACCGATGATCTATGTATTTTAACATTCGGTTCAGATTTTTATTGTTTATTTTTTTGCTAACGGATTATCATCTGTCAAGGTCCGATGCCACTCGAGGATAAAATTAGTTGGACGATGATCGTCACTTTGAGAAGATTTGAAACAATGGAATAGGCAGACGATAATTAATAGGAATGATTATCCAAGAGATTGTTTATATTATACTTGAAGACGACCACGTTGTAGCCGATTGGGGATCAGACTGGTGGTATTTTGTTCCACAGATGGGATGTTTTAGAATAGAAAAAATATAGATAGATATATAGATATATAGATAGATAGATAGAAAGAGAGAGAGAGAGAGAGAAATAATTTTACCTTCCCTAGGACAGGTACTTTACAGCACGTATATGAAATAATTTTAGCTTCCCTAGGACGGGCAATGTGCAACACATATTTAAAATAATTGTACCTACCCTCGAACGGGTAATGAAAATACATATATGAAACAATTTAACGTAATCTAGACAGGTATTGTACAACATACATGAACTAATTATAAAGCAAAGAATGAAGATACAACGAAAATAATAGTAAATCATTTTTTAAAAACTTGTAAGTTTCAAAGTTGCGACAAACACATAGATCAACACAGAAGAGGCAGTTACACGATTTTATAAACACTGAGAAACGATAGGAATCAATCATATAAGAATAAAAATACGAATATTAGTCTTCAGAGCTGGAAGCAAGAATATAGAGGTGTTATTATTAGTCTGGTGGAACTTCTATGAACAGTTTTATTCCGTTTTTTTTTCTCATAAAAATAAATTGGTATGCTTGATTATTGAAACGAGCTGGGCGCACTATATTCACTTTTGTTATATAGCTTATATGTCCTGTTACTAAATTTATTTCACATTCTGAGCGTTTATTCACAATTGTTTATTCCGAATGGCAGCAAAATTCAACCCCTTCACTATAGAGGTCTTCAGATGACGGAAAAAAATTATAGAAATCAAAAAAATATAGAAATCAAATTTCTTCTTAGCGTGTGGTCATTCATACAACGGTTTCTCATTTTTTGTATACAGTCTTTTGTATTATTGTTGCAGTCTGTGATTTCTTTAAAACTGGATCAGTTCGACAGTTGAGGACAGTTAAGGCGGTGCTGTATCGCATGCTCCTTCTCTTCGCGTTCATAGATAGTTGAATCAGTTTTGAAGCCACATTTGGTCAAAGTAATTTCTGATCGCCAAATTCCTGTTCTGTTGAGTAGTTTTATATTAGAGCTTATGTGCTTATGAGCCGGGGCGGAGGGTTTCTGAAGGAGGAGGGGGGGCTTCCCATGACAGTAGGAAGGTGTCATTTCTCAACCGTCTGGTCCACAGCTGTAGTTTGGTCTCGTAACTCTTTGAGATTGTCTGCACGACAACCGAAAAGGCAAATCTGCTTACCCAACGGTTTACCTTAAAATCCACTTTAGATCCAACAAAACAACCCCTCCGAAATTTCCCTTTGAGGACGGAAGCCACAAATCACGCCTTCCCTTGTTCGTGATGCCATAACAAACCTAGACGCCTCGAAGGCATGCGGGCTCGATCTATTCTCTATTAAAAAATGTTTCACTAAAGTTGCTCCGATCAAACGCTTCAACAAATATCTTACTAAATCTTGCTTTCCAGACTGCTGGAAAATTGCTTCTGTTGTACCAATTTTCAAAAATTCTGGCGAGAGAACTGGCCCACTAAATTATCGCCCCACTAGCCTTCTCCTTCTCTATGCCAAAATCTTTGAGTCCTTAATCAATCAAGCACTAGTTCGACACCTCATATATAATAAACTTCTTTCTGACCGACAGTATAGATTCTACTGCAGGTATCATAACTGGATAAGGCAGGAGAAGCTAAGTCAGTAGCCGTAGACTTATCTAAGACCTTTGATAGGGTTTGACGCGATGGTCATTAAAATTAAATCGTATGGACGTTTATTTGATATAATCAAATCCTTCTTAGATGTCAGAACAACAGAATATAAATGTGGGTGTGCCACAGGGGTAAATCCTTGGGCCATTATTATTCCTGATATTCATAAACGACCTCCCTGATAAAATTGTCTCTGAGATGTGTAGATTTTCTGATGACACTACGCTCTATAGAAGACTCGAGGGGAAAACTAATGAATACATAACTAAAGAAATGAGTAAAGGAATACCTCCACTCTGTAGTGGAATAGGGCCGAAACTAGATGGCCACGTTCAATGCCACCAAGACTAAGCTTTTTTTTTAATAATTACAAGAAATCCTTTCAACCACTGATTGGCATGGCTAATGATATATTACCTGAAAGTACTTCCCTGAATATTCTAGGCTTAACATTCACAAAACAACATGACTTGCAACAAATACATTGAGATAATCGCCAAAGCTGCTGCGAGGAAGGCGGGCTCTCGCTATCGTGTTAGAATGTCATTCATACCTGAGAGTATCCTGTATCTCTAGAAAGCCACTATTCGCCCATGTATGGAGTTTTCTTTTCACGTCTTAGCTGGTTCATCTACCATTAATCTCTGGCTCCTAGATAGGGTTTTAAAAAAGAGCCGCCAAACTAATAAATCCCGTACTATCAGCCAAACTTCTGTCGCGTCACTATCCCTGCCCCTGTTTTACAAGTACTTTGATGATAAGTGCTCACTCAAAGCGAACTCAAAGCACTAGTACTCACTTACTCAATGTAAATATTCCCGACAAACCAGGCAAGCAGCAAAATCCCACCCATACACTGTAAAAAAAATCCTTAGATGGCGTAAAGCTTTCTACACAAATAGCTTTTTCCCTTGAACTGCTAGACTTCGGAATTCCCTCCCAGGCCCGTACGTCCTTGACTGTACTGACATGAAGAAGTTCAAGTGTAATGTGACCAGATATCTCGTTGCTCAACTCCCTATATAGTATCCCGGTAAATATGGTCCCTAT
>NC_136487.1:136072682-136105182 GCF_053919585.1 Euprymna scolopes | reverse complement strand
TCCCGAGGTGTGGGCGTTAGTTGGTTCTGGATGCAATCGACGTGTATTAAGATGCACGGATTTCGAACAGCTTTTCTCACACATTCATTTGTTCTTATCTTTTACATTTTTTTGTTTTTCGTTTTTGTTATTTCTTAATATTCGCATAATTAATTTCTTAACTGATCTTTATCAGCATATACACACATACACACAGGCACGCGCGTTCGTGTTACGCTGCGTACCTCACCCTTTCTTTCTCTTTCTCTCCCCTCTCTCTCTCTCTCTGCATATATATATATATATATATATATATATATATATATATATATATATATAGAGAGAGAGAGAGAGAGAGAGAGAGAGATAGATAGATAGATAGATAGATAGATAGATAGATAGATATTCATTATTTACTATTTTATTTAAAATTCTGTATTAGTTGGGGATATCAGGTTTTCATCCATCTTGCGAATAGTTCAAAATCCAAAATAAAGAATTATTCGTTCTTAAAAAGACTGATTTATCATTCTGAAATATAAACATTTTTCTTTAAATTTTAAATAAAGATAATCCTAGCTGAACCCGGGTATAAACAGCGGATATATCTATAATATAAAGCTGAACGTGTGTGTGTGTGTGTGTGTGTGTGTGTGTGTGTGTGTGTGTGTGTGTGTGGTCACGAATAGGCTCCTATATGGTTGCCTATTTTAAAAAATCTGATTACATATAATGATAGAAGATGTATCGAGACACAGGAATGGGTATGATTGATCTGGCAGAATGGTGGTTCATTAAAATTGTGGGTTCTGCGTTCGCGCGTGTCCACTAAGTACGGAAATAAAAAATTTAAAAATTACAAAAAAAAACGTTTACAAGTGTTTTTTGATATAGATGAACATAATAATACTTTGGTAAGTATGTTTTAACTTAAATAGGGATGGTATAATAAAATTGTGGGGTCTGCGTTCGCGCCTGGCCTCCATCGAATGGAAATAGGCACAAACTTTAATAAAGACTTTTCATATCTATCTGCGAAAGTATACTTTGATAATTATGTTTCAGTTTGAAGAAATATAATATTATAAAATTATGGGGTGTTCGTTTGCACCTGACCTCCATAGAATGGAAAGATGTCACAAAGTTTAACAAGGTTTTTTTAATATAGATCTACAGAATATAGTGATAAGTGTTTCAGTGTGAACAGGTATGGTATAATAAATTATGGGGTTAATCTATTTTATTTTTACTTTAATCATATTTTGCTTTGGTTTTGATACCCCAAAATTCAACCTAAATTTACAACCCTTCCTTTTCATAACCTATTATACTTTCATAAATCAGAATCGATTTTCTGTAGGCTGTTATTGAACCCAGTCAACGACGGGTACTTTTGCTAGTGTATATATATATATATATATATATATATATATATATATATATATATATATATATATATATATATATAACTACTTCATTTATTCACATAAATTTAATATACGAAAGTATAGATTTATGCGTAAACTTTAAGTATTTACTTCAAAAGTGCTCAATACGTAGGTAGAGCTAGTTAGTAATTTATAAAATATATATGTGCATTATTGTGTGCACATAGGTATATTTATATGTATAAAAAAAAGGAGAACGGCCACCTAAAACCACTAACCTAGTTCTAAAACAGATCCTTTGTTTGATAAAATGCATGCCCATTGGCTGATAGGAAGGGGCGCGGTAGATACTAGAAAGCTGATTGGCCAACTAGAAATCCTCAACATATATAAAAACAAGAAGCAACGACAGAATTCGCGCATAAGCCTGACGAATCCTATAGTTGGATGAAACGCAGAATATTCAGTGTAGCTTAATCGCCATATATATTTTATAAATTACTATATATATATATATATATATATATATATATATATATATATATATATATATATATATTCAGAATCATTATTTCGACAGTCCTAACAACGCCACAGCTCACAAGAGCTATGATAGCCAACAAAACAGAAGTCCAAGACTCGAGTTTCGTCCCCATTTGGGCTCATCAGTTAGACATATCCGAACTCGAGATTCGAAACTCGAGATTCGAAACTCGAGCTTCTTGCATGCGAGGCGAGTACTTCACCACATGAGCAATCGCGTTACACATAAAATGATCTATTAACTAACACAGATCAAGCAAACCGCGGCGTAACTCGACTATAGAATGGACCTACTTCGCCTCGGACAAGGGTATGGTCATCTAACCAGCTATAACCAAAGCCGATGTCTCACAAGTAGGAATTTTATACTAGCTAGGACAATGCAATCCAACATGCTACCCTAGTAATAGGGTTTTCAGAATGTTAGAGATAATGTAATTATTTCCACACCCAAACAATGTCGCAGCTCACGAGAGTTATGACAGTCAACAAACCAGAAGTCCAAGACCCGTGTCTCGCATTTCATTTGGGCTCATCAGTTAGACATATTCTAACTCGGGTTTCGAATTCCAAGTTCGAATATGTCTAACTGATGAGCCCAAATGAGGGCAAAACTCGAGTCTTGGAAATCCTGTTTGTTGGCTGTCATGGCTCTTGTGAGCTGCGACGTTGTCCGACTGTGGAAATAATTATATATATATATATATATATATATATATATATATATATATATATATATATTAGTGATGGCACGATTCCAATATTTTTCCTATTCCGATACAATTACCGATTCTGTGCTTAATTCCCGATTCCGATACAATTACCGATGTCGATTCTGATTCCTTATAAATCTCTAATTATTTTACTATAAGATTGTTATTTCCCCCGATTTTCATAAAAACACATGTTAAATATGCAGATGTTTACTTAACGTCAAAATACACTTGTGGAGGATGATCTCTCAATTTTAGTTTTAATAGTAATTTAAAATCAATAAATATTTATTATTTTATGATTATTATCAGAAATAGAAGATTTTACTTTAAACAAAATCAAATAAAAACAGACAAAAGAATCGTTTTGGCATCGAAAATAGGCACTAATTTTTCCGATTCCAATACACACACACACACACATATATATATATATATATATATATATATATATATTATATATATATATATATATATATATATATATATATATATATATATATTAGTGTTGGGACGATTAATCGGAATCAGAATCGGGAATCAGAAAAATCGGAATATTTGAGGGTATCGGAATCGGTATCGGAATCGGTATCGGAATCGGAAAAATTTGTACCGATTTTCCGATGCCAAAAAGATTTTTTTAATTGTTGTTTTTTTTTTTTCCGTTTAAAGCAAAATCTTCCATTGCTGGTAATAATGATGAAATCATGAATTTTTATTGATTTTAAACCATCAGGAAGCTAAAATCCATAAATCGTCCTCCACAAGTATATTTTTACGTTTAGGAAAATATTTGCACATTTAACGTGTGTTTTTACGGAAATCAGAGAAAAAAATAAAACTATATAGTCAAATATTTAGAGATTTATAAAGAATCGGAATCGGAATCGGTAATTGTACCGGAATCGGGAATTTAGTACAGAATCGGTAATTGTATCAGAATCTGGAAAAATATTGGAATCGTCCCATCACTTATATATATATATATATATATATATATATATATATATATATATATATATATATATATATATATTATTAGAGGAGTGTCTAGCTGTTTATTTTTCTATCATTCCTCACCTCATTGTATAATTATTTTATAACCAAGTTGCTGGTATGTCCGGTGTATGTAAAGTCCGTGGGTGTTTTTTTTTTTTTTTTTTTTTTTTTATTACATTTTCACCCCAAACAAGGCAAATTGCCACTTTGGTGTAGGGGGCTACTATCAGGGGCAACAACTACTAGGGTACTATGTAGGGATTTGGGCAGCAAGGTGTCGGTTCACGTTACACTTGAACTTCTGCACGTCAGTACTGTTGGGGAAGCAGGGACCTGGAATGGAATTCCAGAGTCTTGCGGTTCTGGGGGAGAAACTATTGGAGTAAAAAGATCTTTTACATCTAGGGACCTCTACAGTGTGGGGGTGGGATCTAGTAGCCTGTCGAGTATGTCGAGGGTGCTCGCGTCGTGGGGGCACAAGTGATTGCAGTTCATCAGAGCATTCACCACTAAAATACTTGTAGAACAGGCAGAGGGATGCAACATTTCGTCGATGGGACAGAGGCTGAAGCTTAGATGCCAGTTCAGGGCCTATCAGATTTGCGACTCTCTTTTGAACCTTGTCAAGGAGCGAGAGACTAGTAGCAGATGCACCAGCCCAGATGTGGCAGCAATACTCCATACATGGGCGAATGGTGGCCTTATAGAGGTACAGGATACTTTCGGGTGTTAGTAGTTTTCTAGCACGGTAGAGAGAGCCTACCTTTCTTGCAGCGGCCCTGGCAATGCCTTCAATGTAATTGTTCCAACTCATGTTTCCTGTGAACGTTAGGCCAAGGAGTTTGAAAGATGGACTCTCAGATAAAGGGTCGTTGGCCATTGCTATTGGTGGTAGAGAGGGTTTCTTGTAATTATTGAATGAAACTAGTTTAGTCTTGGCAGCATTGAACGCGACCAACCACTTTTGTCCCCATTCCACTACAGATTGGAGGTCTTCCTCTAGTGTTTCTGCCATTTCTTTAGAAATGTGTTCATTCGTCTTCCTGTCGTGTCTGCCATAGAGTGTAGTGTCATCAGCATATATACCCATCTCAGAGGCAATGTTGTCGGGGAGGTCATTTATGAATATCAGGAACAATAGAGGTCCAAGGATAGAACCCTGGGGCACTCCCGCATTTATATCATATTGTTTAGATGTGCGACCGTCGAGGACTACCTGGATTTTTCTCTTATCTAAGAAGGATTTAATTATGTTAAGTATTCTACCAGTGATACCGTAAGATCTAATCTTCCTGAGGAGACCCTCATGCCATACCCTGTCAAAAGCCTTAGATATATCTAGAGCTACCGCTCTGCCTTCCCCCGCTTTGTCCAGTGATTGGTATATACGTTCAGAGATCACGGTGAGGATGTCTGCTGTGGAACGGGCTTGTCTAAATCCATATTGTTTGTCAGTCAGTAGTTTAGCATCTGTAAGATGATGGACTAGAGCATGGTTAATTATGGTCTCAAATATTTTGGCAAAAACTGGGAGGAGGCTAATGGGGCGATAATTTGATGGGTCTGTCCTTTCGCCAGAATTCTTGAATACTGGTACAACAGAAGCAGTTTTCCAACAGCCCGGAAAGCAAGCTTCATTAAGACATTTGTTGTAGAGTTTGGAGAGAACTGGAGCTACTTCGGCTGAGCACTTTTTTAATAGCACAGCTGGGATAAGATCGGGTCCACATGCTTTTGAGGTGTCAAGGTTTTTTATGATAGCATGCACCTGAGCAGGGGTGGTTTTCAGATCGTCTAGTGTGGCGTCTGTCCGCATAGGAAAGTCAGGTAGGGGGTGGTTGGAAGGGTCCAGTGTGGAGTTTGAGGCAAACCGACTGGCAAGCATGTTAGCCTTGTCGGTTGCTGAGGAGACAACCTCGTGATTGTTGGTTAGTGGGGGAATTGTTGATTGCCCATTATTTACTTTGTTAGTTATGGAACTTTGATTAATTTCGGGAGAAAGGACCCCCCTTTTTCAAAATAGAAAACAAAAGTAAATTCAAGATGGCGGAAGAGAATGTGATAGGACAGCAGAAAAGGGTCAGGGTCGCAGAAAGGTGTGGATAGTTTAGCCGTATGGAGTTGGGGGTAATTTTATTTTAGTTATTTATTTATTTATTTATTTATCTATTTCTGTTAAAAGCATTATATATTATTTTTCTTTTATTTTATATAATATTGTATCGTTTATTATTATTATTTTTTTTTATGCGGACAAGGGTTTTCATTCTTTACAATGATAGTATCGCAGTGGAGATTCACGTGACCTATTGTGCGAGGGGGAGAAGATAACAGTGTTAGGCCTTATTTTATCTCTTTTCATATTATTATTATTATTATTATTATTATTATTATTATTATTATTATTATTATTATAGATATATGTGTAATGTTATGACCTTTTAGGCTGTGATCATAGCGTAGTATCTGTTAACCGTGGCAAGTGGGGTCAATGATCAAAACATTATTATTGTTATTGTATTCTTATTAATTGATTTGAGCGACGGATGGTCGCTGGATCAGTTATTATGATTAGAAGAATAAACAATTAAATTGCGTTAGAAATGATTGACGTGTGAATCGCAAAAGGAATGTGAAAATAGAAAATATATGTAAACATTATTTTGGGGTTTTGAATAAACAAATAACTAGCTGTGGAATATGTTGGTCTGAGACACGTAATTAGGTGACGTAAGAGAACACGTGATGTAGTGGATTTTGGAGAGATTCGGAGAGTTAAGGATTGACCACCAGAGCGGACAGACGTCTAGACAGGGGTGGACACACAGCTAGAAGTGGGCTGTATGAACAGAAAATGTAGACTAATTGCAGATCCTGTGAAAACCATTTGAGACAACTGTAATAAATTTATATTACAAAAATATAAAGAGTTGTTTTAATGGTTTCACAAATAAGAACAGATGTCTCAAAAATGGTGCTGATCGTTTCATGGTTCGTCACGGAGCAGTGGGAAGATACAGAAGAACTCTTCATGAAAAAGATATGAAGCATATATTATTCTTCTTATATATGAACAGTAAAAATATCCCGTGTGATGAGTCTGATACAACATGACTCGATTTACACGTCAATATTATGTCCTCCTCGCTATACAACATACATACGAAAAACTGTTTCATATTGGCTTTGATTCTTTAAAGGTATGTCTATTACTCGATTTATGTCAGATTTCAGCGAATCTTTATCTATAAGGCACTTCTGTCAGTGTAAATATTTTTACCCCCCCCCCCAAAAAAAAGAACATAATTTTTTACCGCAGGTGTTTACGTTGCTTGTTGTTGACAACAAAACAATCACATCAGTCAGTAAAAAGCGCTATCTTTTCGAATTCCATCTACTAAAATTTATTTAATAATATTGTCTTCTCTTAGACTTGTTTCTACTGCCCTGATTATGATTGACTATTCTAAGGGAATAAACGATCGCAAGATCCCAAAGGATATTCATTATCGTGAGCATGCAACCGGTCGAGATCAGCGGAAAGGATGGTTCTACACTACAAAGATGTCTGTAAGTTAGACAGGAGAGCAGGTGGCATCGATCGAAAATGCTGGAAGTTCGTGGCAATGGGTACTTACTTACAAGTAAAGGTTACCAACGTTCCTAAGTGAACGTGTTTCCGCGGAATGAATTGGGTTTGAACTTGGTACATCCAAAGTGTCAGCCCGCATCGTTAACCACTGAGCCATGTGCTAGTGAGTAATGTATGCTATATTTAGTTTTATTTATTTGTTTGTTACAAGGATGAATAAACAGAATGTGAGAGAACCTTTTGAAAATTAAGATCCCTTCGATTTTCGATTTTGGTGAAAATTTAACAGTAGATATTAGACATCAATTCGTAAATATTCCGAAAATTCCAAACCTCAGTTTCTTTGGAATGTTTTAAAGGAATTTTTTAGCTCGACTCTAATTCGCACCCCCCCCCCCCCCAAAAAAAAATAGCAAAAAAAAAAGACTGTTTTTAACTGATGTTTGAAAATAAATTCAGAATTCTTTAAATTCTTCTTGGAAGATTTCCACTTCCTGTCGCATGTTTGGATTGTATGCTGCATTTATAATCTTGTTTACCATTTATTATGCCAATATGGTGACAGCTGTTACTTTGCTGGCTTTAGATTCTTCTGTCGCCATTTTAAAAAGAACTGGAAAACGTAGTTCGTTGCCTTACTATGCAGATTTAAGATTGCTAACAATCGGCGGCACACCCAAGCATTTGCTTACAAACTTATTGCACATTCTTTCCATTGTCTCCACTTACGTTATTAAGAAGTCGTGTTGGAGAAAAAACGTAGATTGGAACCTGGGTATGGCAGCGAATCGGAAACACCACGCCTTAACCATTTGCAAAGGTTGGCTGCTGTCTATTACTTTCAGTTGAGAGCCGATGTGTTTTTTATGACTTGTGCACTTCAAATTATTTACGAGGAGTCGAAGTCCTCTGTCTTCTAACGTGGGTATTCTTGGCCTGTGCATCTTTATGATATTTCCGTACCATGTATTATCTCTGTCGCTGCCTACATATCTGCCTGTCTGCCTGCCTGCCTGTCTGTCTATCTCTCTCTCTATATATATATATATATATATATATATAGTCCTGGTCAAAATCATAAGACAACTTAAGAAAGTAAGCGTTTACGCATATTATCAAAGTTTTAATCAAACAAATGGTTGAAAATATTGTCAAAAGGGAAAATATGATGAAAAAAAATGAAATCTGCTTCATTCGAAACCTTAACCCTAATCTAATAATTATTTTTTAAAAAACAAACATTTTCACCTGGTCAAAATGATAATACCACTGATAATTTATCTAACAAAAGGCAATTATAAATTACTAAAAAGGGTCTCAGTATTTAGTATAGCTTCCATTATTACGAATTACTTCCAAAATTCTCTTCGGCGTGCTTGCGACTAAGTTTTTTTTATCAGTTGCGAAGGAATTTTATCCCATGTGCTGAAAACTGAATCAGAAAGTTCCTTTATCGAATCATACTGGGTTCCATCCTTAAACACGTCTTTTGCCATCTATCCCCAAAGATTTTCAATGGGATTGAGGTCCGGAGAACATGCTGGATGATCTAACAATTCTATATTATTTGAAGAAAAGCATTCTCGTGCTTGTCGAGAAGTGTGTATCGCAGCGTTGTCTTGCTGGAAAATCCAATTTCCTCCACACAGACGTGGACCTTGTCCTGATTTTCAAGCATTGAAATGTACTACAATGATGTTTGCCGGTCTTTCACTACTTGAAACTTTAGGATCCCAGCTGACGAGAAAGCACCCCAGATCTTTAAAGACCCTCCCCCATAATGCCAAGTTGAAAAAGTCTCTTTGGGCAAATTTTTATCATGCCAATAGTGTTGAAATCCATTTGGACCATCTAGATTAAACTTTTTCTCATCGGAGAAAATTACATTTTCCCACTTCTCTTCATTCCAAGTCTGGTATTTGGCGGCATATTTAAGTCGATTAGTTTTGCGCTGTTCAAGAAGACGTGGTTTCTGAAGTCTCTTTAAATGATTGAAACCCTTCATTTTCAGATGCCTTCTGATGGTTTTAGGACTACATTCTGCAGCTGTTTGGCTTTTCAATCGGCTTGAGCTCATACTGGGTTTTTTAAAAACTTCTACGGCGATCCAGTGATGGGGTTATTTTTAGGGGGGTCGACTTGGACTCTTTTTGTGCCCATATTGATCTGGATTTCTTAAAAAAATTGTGATGACCGTTTTGCTATGATTCACTTCGTTTGCAATGGATCTATGGGAGAGTCCACCCCTATTAAGCTCAAAGATCCTTCCTCTCTCAAACTCTGATAATGGTTTCTCTTTTGCCATTTATAATTTAGTAAGATGTTTTTTATCCACTAACAAGTTGCTTTTAGTAACATAGAAAGCTTTTCGTGTTCATTTTTTCAAAACTAGCCGATTTTATTAAAGTGGTCTTATCATTTTGACCAGGTGAAAATGTTTTTTTTTTTAATAATTATTAGATCAGGGTTAAGGTTTCGAATGAAGCAGATTTCATTTTTTTCCATCATATTTTCCCTTTTGGCAATGGTTTCAACCATTTGTTTGATTAAAAATTTGATAATATGCGTAAACGCTTACTTTCTTAAGTGGTCTTATGATTTTGACCAGGACTGTATGCATATATATATATATATATATATATATATATATATATATATATATATATATATATATATATATATATATATAAGGGTGAGGGACTAATAATTCTAAAATTGTCAATCGAGTTTTCATAGGAGGAAACGTAACAAAATCATATTTATATGTACGATCGTTTAGGAAACGATATCCTTTTATTCATTTGATACTTTTATTCGAAATATATCCGGAAATATTTTACTTATTTCTCGATAGGTCTATTGGTAAATATCGAATGAGATTTGTAAGGCATTAATTGAATAGGTACAAAATCATAAATATATGCATGTAGGAAGATAATAATAATAGAAAGTAATAACAGTAATAATAATAATAATAATAATAGAAAGTAACAATAATAAAATTAATGATAATAATAATAGAACGTAATAATAATAATAATAATAATAATAATAATAATAATAATAGAAAGTAATAATAATAATAATAATAATAATAATAATAATAATAATAATAAAGATAAAAATAATAGTAATAATGAAAGTAAAGGAAATTGAGTAATATTCGCTCAGGATAAGATACATATATGCATATATATATATATATATATATATATATATATATATATATATATATATATATATATATATATATATATAAACAGAGATGTGTGTGCCACAGACGATTTCTGATGGGTTAATCCAATAATCACATCTCCTAAAAAACTATGGTTCCTTCGCTCTTAAATTTACCATAAAATATTATGCCCTGATTTATTGTCCATCTTGGAAGGGTTTTTTTTTCCTAACTTGCCATTTACAAATTACAAAATTACGAAACTTACACCAGCAATCACAATCCAACCTCCGATACCACGTCCGCCATTCTGGCGCTAGCCGCACACACGTACACACAACACGAAAACAAACGCTGGACAGATTATTAGTACTACTACTACTACTACTACCCAGCACACGCGCACACACGCACACACTCTTTAAAACATGTTCCTTTGAAGAGACGATTTTTTAAGCTGTTGACACACATGTTTTAAAAATCTAGCAAAAATTAATTTTCCTGAAATTTTTCAATATTTAAAAATAAATTATGCCGGCTGATAAAATTTTAAACTTTTTTTTAAAGCTAGAAAGATAAAATTTAAAAATACTTATTTTATATATTTTTATATATATATATATATATATATATATATATATATATATATATATATATATATATATATATATATATATATATATATGAAACTAAACTAAAAAAAAACGCGCGTTCACTCGTGGTCTTAAATTCATTTCGGGTTTGTATTACTGTACACATAGATTCGAAAAAGTTGTTAAAAAACAAATATATAACAAATAAATGTTATCAAGGGCAAGATAAGTTACTTTTCTACCAAACTGGATATATTTTTCGTGTTTTTATTCAATGTAACATATTTATTCAGCTCGAAAAACGGGTTTGTATTACTGTACACATAGATTCGAAAAAGTTGTCAAAAAACAAATATATAACAAATACATGTTATCAAAGGCAAGATAAGTTACTTTTCTACCATACTGGATATATTTTTCGTGTTTTTATTCAATGTAACATGTTTATTCAGCTCTAAAACCATACAGTGTTTACCGATGTATTGGAAAATTCAAGATGGAGCCTCACTCTCTCTTTAACACGGTAAGTATGGGAAAAGGTGTTATAAATAAAAAACTAGAAAAAATACTATTAAAAACCCGCCGAATATATGTCAAGCTATGTCACGGTAACATCTATTGAGCAAGTTTTTAACAGTATTTTATTCAGTTTTTTATTTATAACACCTTTTCCCAAACTTACCGTGTTAAAGAGGGAGTCAGACGCCATCTTGAATTTTCCAATACATCGGTAAACACTGTATGGTTTTCGAGCTGAATAAACATGTTACATTGAATAAAAATACGAAAAATATATCCAGTTTGGTAGAAAAGTAACTTATCTTGCCTTTGATAACATTTATTTGTTATATATTTGTTTTTGGCAACTTTTTCGAATCTATGTGTACAGTAATACAAACCCATTAAAAATATTGTTTTTGATTTTGAAAAAATATTGTGGTTCACTTGTATTTAAAAATATTGTGGTTCATTTTGATTAAAAAATATTCATTTTGATTAAATATATTCATTTTGATTTAAAAAAAAAAATTGTTCATTTCGATTAAAAAACATTCATTTTGATTTAAAAAAATTCATTTTGATTAAAAAAATAGTTTAATTTTAATATTTGTTTATTGTCTTAACTCATATCAAATGTTTTGCTTGTGTCCTGCTTCAAATATTCATAATCTTACATGCATAATTTTCATTTAATTATATTAAATAAACTTCAAGTTTACTACAAATCAAATCGTGTTCCTTCACTTTTTTAAAATGTAATTTATAAGTAATTAAAGAACGCATTCTAATCTTTAAAATCTATAATACAACGAAATATTCAATTGCTTATAATACTAAAACAAGCAACTTGTGTTTTTTTAATTATTTTTTTATTATTAATATTAGATGAGTTTCAGTATAAATCATCGTGTTCTTTATTTCAATCCAATTTTGAAGTTTTGTAACGCTGTCTGTAAAAATTACTGTTCATTATTGACAGTCTAAGAGTTCCACATATCTTGCTTGTTGGGACCTCGGCGATGACGTCATTTTTTCAGCTGGCCGGCCATCTTTATAACGAAGGCCACGCCACCATCCCCCCACCAAAAGGGGTAGCCTGGCATTTTCTCACCCGAAAGGGGGGAGCTTGGCAGTTTCTCCCCCCAAAGGAGGGAGCCGGTGTCCCCCCCCCCAAGGGTGAGGGGGCGAAGAGGCCAGGAGGAGGTGACTTTTTTCTTTGGGGGGGGGGGGGGGGGAGAAGCCTCCAGGCACCCTCCTCCCTGAAGGTGGAGTTGGGGATTATCTCTCCCTGAAGGGGGGAGGCCGGCACCAAGAATGTAAATCCAGAGGGGTGACTTTTGTTACCCCTCGGAGTGGGAAGGGGGCCGATCACCCAGGCAACGCCGGGTAACCCCTGCTAGTATATAATAAAAATGGGATATATATATATAAATAAGTATACTTTACTAGGCGACTTTAGCGTCAAATGCATCACATATACATACATGTACACAGATACATATATATATATATATATATATATATATATATATATATATATATATGCATGCATATACAAAGACATGCATACACATACAGAAATACAAATACATATACACAAACATGTACATGTACATAAAAAATATATATAAATAAATAAAATAAAATAAAAGTGGGATGTATAAGTGAGTATAATTAGCTAAGCAAGTTTAGAGCCAAATATATCGCATATACACACATGTACAGAAGTACATATACATATACACACATATGCATAAATATATATCCCCATACATACATATATGCATGTATACACAAATAAATGCAAACACAAAAATAAATACTCATACATGTACACAAACATGTACACATACATGTACATGCAAGTTTATACACACACATATATATATATATATACACCTACATAGGGACACACATATGTACATATACATGATCCATGCATACATACACCCATACATATACATATAAATACATACATACACATATACATATACACACATATACACCTATACGCATATATAGACATATACATACATAAACACACAGGGGCATATACGCGTACACACACAAGCATAGATCTGCATTTGCATAAATCTTTAACGTGTCAAATTCCATATGACACCTCAACAGCCCGACAGTCCACTAGTGATCGCTACCTTGCCTGCTTGTACTTCCCTTTTTCCATTCAGCCTTTATCTTTCTATTTCTCTCCCTCTACCCCGCTTCCAAAGTCTTATGCATCCTACACCCTTCCCCCCTTTCTTCTTTTCCCCCCTCTTCCCTCCCTCTCTCCCCTCTCCCTATACTCCGATCCATGTCTGGCTGAAGTTTTTAAACCTCACTTCACCCCTTTTCGATGTTTATTTAATTATTAAATATATATATATATATATATATATATATATATATATATATATATATATATATATAAGGGGATCAAAGAAGTGTTCAAAATTCTTTAGAGACCTATTGAGATAATCCAAATTTCAACATTGAGGGTGAAGTTTAGACACAACAAGAAACAGATACCGACAATACAAAAGCATATTCTGCGGCATATACATTTATATCTGGAAATGTAACGTGTAACGATAGGCACATAGTGTTGCCTATCGCTACATGTGTCATTCAGTATTTGTTACTAGGTACCTCTCCCCTCTTCTGATGAAATGCATTAGGATTCGAAATGCCTATACATAAAGACCTTTCATAATCTATACTCTTTTGAGGCATCTTCCTTACTGAATCAATAATTAAATCTATATGCACCAGTATATACTTTTGTATTGTTGCAATTCTTTCCTGCATATATATCATTCAAATACGGTATTGTTTGAATACATGGTAAATGGCAGTTTTAGTCATTTGCTTTAAAGATTTACCGCTCAGTAATTTTTCGACCAAATTTCAACAAAAATGATTAGTTTAAAGATCATCTTTTCAACTATATTGTGAAAAAAAAAATTCAATTTTCGTTCAGTAAAACAAAAGTTATGATGAATTTACTGGTGTTCAAAATTGTAAAAAAAAAAACGTAAGGAGGTGAGCGATGTCTTTTATGACTGGTTTCCATAGCAACTACGTCGCTTCAGCGACTACTGTTGCCACCAATTCACAACTCTCGCGAAAAGAGAAGTAACAAGTGAAACAGAGAGAATGAAAGAATGAAAGGAAGATAATTGGCGAGATTTTATTGAAAGCAGACGAGTGGCCGTATATTGTTATTGCATATGTGTTTATGGGGGGAAAATAAGACTGAAATTAAACAAAGAACAAGTGAATTTATTAGAAGTCTGAAAAAATCATGGATTACAAGAGAAAGATGCGGACATGAAAAGTAATATATTTAAAGAAAAGGACAAGATATTCTGGTAAAATATATAGTTAATTTATAACTTAAAATATTGCATCATTAAGACTTTTTTTAAGTTCAATTCATGACATTATGTAATGAATTCTGAATGCTGCAATATTTTAAGCTAAAAATTTATTATATTTTTTACTAGAATATCTTGTCCTTTTCTTTTCCAGTTTTAACAACTAGTCCTTTACTTTTCCTGTTTGAGCTTAACCATATTACTTTTCATGCTCGCATTTTTCTATTGTAATATATATATATATATATATATATATGTATATATATATATATATATACTAAAATAATCAATCAATTTTAGTGTTTACAAGAGTTGATAGTAATGACTTAATATAAATACTATATTAATATATTAATAGTATATATTTACACAGACACGCGCGTGCACACACGCACGTAGAGAGAGAGGGAGAGGGAGACAGAGAGAGGAGAGGGAGACAGAAAAATTTTAAAAAGCTTAATTTGTGCTCATTTTTGCATTAAATACTAATTCCTATTAATCCCTATTAATCCTTAACTGTTCATTGAATGCATATCATAATACTTAGTTCGCTGCACCTTATCATAATTAAAGGTTCATAAAAATTAGAGCCAGATCGGTCTATTAGTTTCCGAGATAACTTCTAGAGTAAATGTGGTATTATAGTGACTAACTCCTATTAATCATTATTAATCCTTTATTGTGCATCAAACGGATACCATAATACTTAGTTCGCTGCATCTCATCATAACAAAGTTTCATGCGAAATGTTAGCCAGATCGGACCAGTAATTTCCGAGAAAAAGTGGACCGGACAAGTAAAAAGTCAGACTGAGAAATATTATATAAATTTGTGTTTGTGCGTGTGTGTGTGTGTGTGTGTGTGTGTATAAGATAGAAGGCTTCGATATCTTGTAAACACTTCGAAGTGTATATGTCATAAATACAGATGAGTGTTTAGCTAAAAATCGCGTTGAAAGCAATAGATAGCAGCCAACTTCTGTGAATGTCTAAGGCGTGGTTTTTCCGATTCACCATCATACCTTGACTCCTATCTATGACTTCCCAATAATGTAAGTAGAGACCATGGAAAGAAAGTCGCCAACCTAATAGGTCCTGAATTGTCATCTAAGCTTCAGTATCTGTCCCATCGACGTAATGTAGCATCCCTCTACCTGTTCTACAAGTATTTCAACGGTGAATGCTCCGACAAACTGCAAGCACTTGTGCCCCCTCAACGTAAGTACCCCCGACAAACCCGACAAGTAGCAAAATCCCACCCCTTTACAGTTGAGATCTCTAGATGTAAGAGAGCCTTTTAATCCAGTAGTTTCTTCCCCAGAACCGCTGAACTTTGGAATTCCCTTCCGAGTTCCTGCTTCCCCAACTGTACTGACATGCAGAAGTTCAAGTGTAACGTGAACCGACATCTTGCTGCCAAACTCCCCACATAGTACCCCCCCTGTAGCTTATGTCCTTGATAGTAGCCCCCTACAGCAAAGTGGCAATGTGCCTTGTTTGGGGTGAAAATGTAATTTAAAAAAAAATGAAAGCTTGTAAATGCTTAGGTGTGCCTATGGATGCATCGCAAAGCATTAAACTCAAATTCAAATATTGGTAGTAGAAGAATTTAAAACCGCCAAAGTAAACGCTGTCACCATATTGGCACAATAAATGGCAAATAAGGTTAGAAATGCAGCATACAACCATAAGATGAGACAGGAAGTGGAAATTTCCAAAAAAGAATCAATGTTATGTTTTCAATGAACAATATTAAAGTATTTTCATATACAAATGAAACCACTTTTCACGCAGATGGTTTTACTTTTAAAGAGAATTGAGTCACACCAAAGGAGAATGATTAACGTTCTCTCATCTAATTAATTATTTAATTTATCTTCTTAAATCTTTGGGTGATGAGCAAAGAGATCTTCGGTGTAACATTTTGCATTCGGACATTATCAAAGTTTCTAATAGCATTATTGGCGATATGTCTTGCAAGCGCTTTCACTAATAAATTCCGTTATTAGAATTGTTTCATGCGCTCGGCTTCCATATGCATACTGATTTGAAAACCTTGGGGGGGGGGGGGGTTCAGCTCGAATAAATGTGAGGTAACCGCTTCACAATTTGACTTCAGCCTTGGAAATAATTATGCTTTGCAGATTTGGTTCATTATGACATGTACTTTGTATAGCCCTTGAACGTTTACAAAAATACGATTTTCCACGGAGCTCTTTTTTTTTTTTTTTTTTTTTTTTTTTTTTTTTTTTTTACGATTAATACAACGTAGCTCTTGAGATTCTTATGTCTAGATGAAAAGTTCCCAGGATGTGTCCTGGGAATATTAGCTCTTTTTTTATCAGATAGATATGGAGAGAGTTACAGATATCCGTAATTAACACACATACACACACACACACACACACACACACACACACCTATATATATATATATATATATATATATATTAATCATGTGCGCGTATGTAGGCATATTTATACGTACAAGTGTATATATATGTGTGTGTGTGTGTGCGTGTGTATATATTAATGTGTATATATGAGAGTATCTATAAATGTGTTTGTATCTATCTATCTCTCTCTCTCTATATATATATATAGAGAGAGAGAGACAGACAGACAGACAGACAGACAGACAGAAATATAGAATATATATAGAGAAATATATAGTATATATAGTGTATATATATATGTGTGTGTGTTTGTGTAAATTAATGTATATATATGAGAGTATATATATATATATATATATATATATATATATATAGAGAGAGAGAGAGAGACAGACAGACAGACAGACAGACAGACAGAAATATATGATATATATATATATATATATATATATATATATATATATATATATGTATGTATATATATATATATATATATATATATATATATATATATATATCTTAAGGGTGAACGAAAAAAGCATTACATGTCTCTCACTCAATTCAAGTCGATCTTTTTTCCATGGCTGAACAAAATTTAAAAAAAGTTCTTTTCGTCACAGTTAATTTAATTTTCTCTTTGAGATTAAACACAAAGGAAGAAAAACGAAAACCGAAAAATGACTTTTTAGTTTAAAAAAAAAAAAAAAAGAAGCTTATGAAATTTTCATTTATAACTTTTTATCCGATGAATCAATCTTATCTTTGTTTTTTAGAAAAATCCTTTCAAAATCTTATAGAGCTCAGCACAACATTCAGAAGTGGTTCTTGATCTTTAAAACATTTTGCCGGCCGGTTCTATGGTACCGACTGAATGATTCGTTGTTAGTGCCTTTGGAACACTGTATTGCTTATTTGAATACTTCGTCGTAAGGTCGATGTTCTTGGAGTGGGTCCTTTGAATACTACGGTTGTTAGCTCGGATATCTTGCTGTCAGTTGTTGGGGGCTCGGAAAATGGTCATAAAGAAAGACTCGAACAACGGATTTATGAAGAAAAGAATGCATTGTTCAAGACAGTTAATACAAAGAATATAACACTGTATATTCTGACTTCTATCAGTCGGAATCAGGTATTTTCAACCATTTAGTCTCAGTTATTTCACACCGTTTTTTTTTTTTTTCATGGACCAGTAACAAGTGCTTTCCCCTTCTCAAGGTAAAATAATTAGTTGATATATTCTTAGCTTTTTTTTTTGGTACCCTTTGAAACATTATTATGTCTAGATGAGAAGTTACCAGGATGTGCCCTGGGAATATTAGCTCTTTTTTATCAGGTAGATATGGAGAGAATTATAGATATCCGTAATTAACACACACACACACACACACATATATATATATATATATAATCATGTGCGTGTATGTAGGCATATTTATAGGTAGAAGTATATATACATGTATATATACATGTATGTGTTTGTGTATATTTAATGTGTGTATATATGAGAGTATCTATAAATGTGTTTGTATATAATATATATATATATATATATATATATATATATATATATATATATATATAGAGAGAGAGAGAGAGAGAGAGAGAGAGAGAGAGAGAGTAAATTTGCTGTTCATTCCTCATATTTATTGCCAGTGGCTCAAGGCATATTTTTCGTTTATTGTGTTTAAAGAAAAGGGGGAAATTAGCCATTTAAAAATCTTGATGTTCAGCTTAAAATCAATTTTAAAATTAAAAAAGTGAAATAAAATACTACTTAATCCAATTACATCATTAATATCGCTTGACTATGACATTTTTATTGTCTTCAATCTGTATATAATTCAGAGAAAGCTTCATAACTAATTTATGAAGCTTTCTCTGAATTATATACAGATTATCGTTTTAAATGTTAAGTTAATTTTGTTCTTTTTCTTGGCAATACAATCATCGTGCAAACGATGTATATATGAATTTCGAAATATATATATGCATGTGAAATTAAAATGTTTAGTTTTTGTGGAAAATAATAAATTTTTCTTGACTTTTGTCGTAATTTTAAGATAATATACTCTACACCAGAGATCGAAAGTAAAGCAAATGTTAGTATGATATAATTTTGATCTGTAATTTTATTAATAGTTCCTTTGCAATTAAATAAAAATTAAGAAAACTGTTTCAGTTTTGAATATCGAATATCAATCTTTATTTTACTGGAGAATGTCGTAGGGCTACTCCGCTATTTTATGTAGGGCGTTGGATTTTCAAATTCCACGTCTTAGAATTTCGAATCATTTGTACTTTTTAGAAACGCTCTTCGTATCATTTGTACTTTTTAACGTATATTCTCAGTTCTTATGAAACGCTCTCTTTACCTGGAAACACAAAAATGCAGAAAAAATAAAAATACATTTTGAATGTTTAATTACTTTATTTCTATAATAGTTTTCAAAATGAGAAGGAACGTGTGAATAGAGACAGTGTATATACTGTCACATTTTTTTATGTATTTGAAAAGAGATCTTTTTGAAAATCTCTTTCTTTTGTTTAGGTTTTCTGGAAGGTTAATAATACCTTCGCCTGCGCCTGTACCTTCGCCTGCGATGACTGTGCCTACGCCTGTAGCTCCTTCTCCTCCTCCTCCTATGCCTTCTCCTTCTCCTCCTTGACCGCCTTCGTCTTCTTCGACCGCCTTCCAGGGCGTCAAGTTGCATTTTGGAAGACTTTGGAGCCACCTTCATCGTGCCAATTTTGCAATGAATAAATCTGACCATTTTGCCTCCTTTTTAAACATATTTTTCAATGACGTCAAAATACAGTTCTGACAATATATTTAATGCAATGATATATTGTCTTATTACGTATATTAAATGATATGCATAATTAAACACACCGTTATCGTATTGCCAGAAATGTATTTCGACGTCATCGAAACATAATTAATGAATTATAATCTGGAACATTTGATTTATCTTTGAATAATTATTTCTTGCAACGCATTTAATGCTATTCATATTTGTTACATAATAAATAATAAAATAAAAAATTTATTACTAGCAAAAAGGAGCTAATCAACGACTTGAAATTTAAGACATGTGTGTGTATAACCTCACACCCAATACTGCGATAATGAATTATTTTAGTCGGTATTCGTTTCATATGTGTACGAGATGACTTTTATAGTTCGCTATCGCGATAGAGAAAACTCCCTGAGCCATTGCGGTTGAGAGTTGTTTTCTATATATCAATGGAATCCCGTCGTAAACCGCTGTAGTGGAAACACTCTTGAACAGGTTAAGAGACTATATGAGATTTACTTTCGGGTTGCGGTTCGGGTCAGCTAGCAGAGAGGCTGAGATAATCGAAATCAGCTCGTAATCGGGTTGGGCTCAACAATTTTAAATACTCTCTGACCAGGTGATTTGTCCTAAAACTCTTCCTCTTCTTGACAAACTGATCACAGTTAGTGTGATGGCCTTTCCATACTACACGTGCTGCGAGGGTTACGAATTAAAAACAGTCGGCCACGCATTTTTCACTAGCAACATAGTTCGGAAAGGAAACACATCAGCGATGTAACAGCTTTCATCTCTGCTGAGTAGTCGATGATGTTGGATGTAGCATGCGCCATCAAAAACGTAGCCATAGCGTTGTCTCAGGAGAAACGAACGTTTATGCCATTCTAAACATAGTTAGAACTTTGACGTAGGTTTTTATTTTAATGAGGAGATTCATCGTGTTGGATCTTTTTACGATTCGCATTAGAAAAATGATCTGATTGGAAAATATTACATCGCATTGATTTCAATAGGAGGTAAATGTCTGGCACTAGTTTACGAATCCGTCGAAGAGCCAGCTATGACATCGTAGATCTGTGCTCTGTGAAACCCACCCATCAAGTTTAAAATACTCTTAGCTTGTAGGTTAAATGAGTCCTAACTCTGTTAGCTTTTTACATCACACTTAAACGAAATTAAAACAAGAAATTGATTTTCCTGGGCGATGGAACACGCGTACGTGTAGGAGAGTACAATTTTAAATGTATAACAACTTCTCGAAAACCAAGGCTGGACGAAATCTAATATATATATATATATATATATATATATATATATATATGTGTGTGTGTGTGTGTGTGTGTGTGTGTGTGTGTGTGTGTGTGTGTGTGTGTGTGTGTGTGTGTGTGTGTATCTATATATATAAATACATATATATACATATATATATTTATTTTAATGGTTGTATTGATTAGTTTCGTAATCGTCATTTGTGGTTATGGTTCGTCCATCCGGCAATGTTACTTTGATCCTCTGGGGTAGCGTCTTCTTTAGCAATTTCTTGGGGAAGTGGGCGAGGATCTCTCACAGACATGGAAACTTTGGGTTGCGGTCTCCTTTGGGGACACTCCATGATGATGTGCCCTATCTCACCACACGCCCAACAAAGCGGCCGCTTGCCCGCAACGACGATGGGGAGTTTCTCGCCCCTCCCACATCCAAGTGGTAAGGGATTTTGGTAAACCCTTCTTTGTTCAGCAAAATCTAAAACGTCCAAATTCCTTGGTACTCCTCATTTGTTACTGCCACTATATCATCAAATTTAAGGAGGAATGCGCCAAAGTGCTCACCCTCCACATGAAACGGTACATTGAAGACAGAGACTGTTGTCCTTCTATTACCCATGTGCGTAAAACGTATTCTGGTGTGATAATCTCTGTTTGGGAGATTTTCACGCACTCGTCTTCCGTAGAAAAAAGGGTATTCCAGGTATTGTAACCTTTACATTTTCTGATACGCTGGGGTCTATGCCCCACTGTCGCCAGCAGCTTGAAGACAATTTCTGAGCTTGCTCTAATCACATTTTTAGTCTTTCTGTCGACCACGAAGACGAAAAGGCTTTTCTTTCTAATAATCTCCGACTTTGGTAATTCCACTAGTAAACCATTGTCAACAACAAGGTTCTCGTATCATTTGGCCTTTTCGACGAATTCAGTGACATTAATTGTTACTTTCGACGGCTTGTTCCATTCCGAATTTGTAGGGGTGGGAAGAGCAACTTCCGCCCCTGTTTCATCATTGTCTAATGGAGGCGGCGTACGGCCTGCCACGGCCATAGCCGAAGCCCGTTAAAAACGGTAATAATAATGAATGAAATTTTAACAATAACAGTTAATATGTAAAACAACAACAACAACGCATAAAAGCAATAACGACGGCGACTTCAAAAGAAAGGCTTACTTTTCAATAAATGAATAACTCCACGTGACCTGATAATTCTCCACGCGGCGAGCATGGATTGTCAACCAAATGCTGGCCAATAGCAGAGTCCAAGGCCAAGGAAGGAGGGAGACTACCTGGTCTTACCCTCCCCTGTCTGGTATTAGATGAAACGTGCTGGTTTATACGAGTTAGCAAATGCAAAGATGTGCGCCCGACATAAACAGCATCGTACTGGCATTTAAATTGATGAACTAATTTGGATGTAAGGCAAACTATATTTGCGAAAAGAAGGAAAAGCAGGTCTCGTAGTGTATACCAAACGCAAGGAAACAGAGTAGAAGCAGTTATAAACACTTCTAACAATCTGTTTCGACAATTTAATACTCTTATCCCCAATCCACGGTAATTTTAAATAAGCCGGGCACTTCGCAGGCCCAAACTAAAAAGATTTGAAATGATCAACCTTTTTGTCAATGCAGTCTTCAATATTGTCTAAAGGATAACCATTATTGATAAATATTTCTCTGATCTCATCAAGTTCGGAGTCTAATCTATTAGATGAACATACCATGAGAGCTCTATGTACCAGCGTATTAATTAAGCCGACCTTACGTGATTTGGGTACAAAGGACGACCAATTCACATATAAGCCAGTAAAAATAGGCTTCCTATAAATTGTAGTGAGAAAGCCCCCTCTTGAACGTTCAACAAGAACATCCATGAAGGGAAGAAAATTCCTTCTCACTTTCCATAGTGAACTTAAGAGCCCCATGCAAGGAATTTTTTCCTGACAAGATGATAGCCGAAAGAGCTCTCGAGAAATTTCTGCACATTCTATTTAAATCTTTATATATATATATATATATATATATATATATATATATATATATATATATATATATATATGTGTGTGTGTGTGTGTGTGTGTGTGTGTGTGTGTGTGTGTCTCTCTCTCTCTCTCTCTCTCTCTCTCTCTCTCTCTCTCTCTCTCTCTGTGCGCCTCTGTGTGTGTGTCTGTCTGTCTTTTTGGAATATTTTAACCGAACAATTATTTTTATATAAAATCGATTAACATTGACTTGCCGATCATTTCTTCTTTTTTTTTTTCTCGTGCCTTTAAAGTGATTGAGTTTATTTTGTAGACATCTTCAAAGCAAACCTTTCCAGAGACGAGAGCTTTCAATCGAATGGCGACCCTTTGTAGAGAAAGAAGACACAAGCACTATTAGGGACCAGACGACGAATCTCTGGTAACGAAAGGACCGTTTGATAAATTTTTACATGAAATTTGATTATTTATTATTTAGACACACCATTGTATTGATTGCATTGCATGAAATCAATAATCACAGTTAAAAAAAGTGTGCGATATTATTATTTATTGATTATGTTTCGATGACGTCAACGTACATTTCTAGCAATGTACTGAATCATATAACGCTGTGTAAAATATCTATATCGTAATACGATAGTGTTTGTTATTTTATGTCACGCTTACATCTTTTTTTTTTCGAGTAACTGTCGCTTAATTGTTATGACCTTCCATTTTTGTAATAAATAATTTTACCAAGAATTCTTCATCACAAAGATTTTTTAAATTTAATATATAAATTCTTAATGCTGCAATATCTTAAGTTATAAATTCATTTTTTTTTCCTAGAATATCTTTTCTTTTTCTTTTCCAATTTTAAAAACTATCACTTTACCTTTCTAAGCTTAATCTTAACGATATTACTTTTCATGCTCGCAATTTTCCTATGTAATCCTTGGTTTTTCCAGGCTTTACTTTAAAATAATATTTTCTTTTTCGTGTTCAGTATCATACACATTATCAACACATTATCAACAATCCATAAAAAGTTATTACCAACTTCTTAAATTAACTAAATAAAAAAAATCGAATAAAAGACGTAATTAACTAAACAGAAAAAATTGAGAAACAGAATTAACGAGCATCAACCTTAGTATGGCAAAGAGCATCACTTTTGTTAACTCTTTCTATTGGCATTCCCGCTATAATTTATGAAGGAGTCGACGATGAAAACGTTGCAATGGTAAACAACAGCCAATCAAATGAAACCGTCTCTCACGTTGTTTACTTATTCTGAAGACTTTTGAACATCAGTAATTTTATTAGAACTGTTGTTTCAATGAATGAAAATTGGACATTTTTATTTCAAAATATACCTGACCTATGAATCATAAAAATTGTTTGAAATTTGGTCGCAAAATGAGTGATGGGCTAAGCTTTAAAGGAGTTCTAAATGAGTAAAACTAACACTTAACCATTTATTCAAACACGGTAGTGTTTGAATAATAAACAAATGTTTCGGTTTCGATTAAAACTGAAGGAACTCAAGTTATAGATGTATACATATTATATTTTTTCCTGCATACATTTTGGCTTCGGTTTCGATCCAAGCTGATGCATCCAAATCATATAGATATATATATTTTTTTGTTTTGAAATATATAAGAATCGGTAGAAAATACTTTTGCACTTTTAACAAAAGAGCTACAATAAGACCAGAGCGTCTCCATTTACACCGAACTTCCACAGAGTGCCAACATCAATATATTACATATGAAAGAGTCCGTTGAAGAATTTGCAACGGTCCCGCTAGTATATATATATATTATTTAATACGCATACATTTTACACCTTCCCTGCGCACTTGCCATTGAGAAGGCCTTTCCCAACCTCATACTCAACCTCATGTCGTAGACCGAGACAAATGTTCTACATTAAATGTCATGCTTAGGTTGTTACGGCTCTTTCATAGACTAGTAATATATTGTCTTGAAAGTAAGAAGATGGCCAGAGGAGGTGGCTCACTTTTAGTGTTTGGTCATATGCCGGGTCATCTAAACAACTTCGAGTTTTCTTTTACCTGGCGACTGGTTGACGAATCCTTACAGCCGTTACTATGGCGCTAATGAAAGAGAAACTGCCGCCTGACTGTTGCTCCCTTGTCAGTAAGTAAACGGCTTGCATCGACATCGAGCATATGATGATCTTGAAAGACGCATAGATCATCCGCAATGTAGCCCCACCGTGGCCTAGGGATAAAAATGGTTTTTCTAGCCATCATAACAGTAGCGAGAATAGGGGTGTGGGTTTCACGTCTTGAAGAAGTCTATAGGGGTGGATTTGTTTCGATCAGGATAAGATAATCTAATTTAAGCATCAGCTCAACGTGAAGTTCAGATGCCATTGGAGTAGATTAGTTCGCGTGAATTTCGACAGGAGGTGGGTACACGTACAAGCTCATGTCCCTTGCTTATCCATGGGCCTTTGGTTCTACGGAGTCCTATCTTTTAATGTTTAAAGACCTTTAGCTAGCAGAGTTAATGAGTCCTGATCTCGTTTCATTTTTCAGTATTAGATAACCTCCAAAGATTCCCACTCCACGTTTTATTTTGTCCCTGGTGTCCACTGTCATATTAAATCCTTTCCTACACTCCAACTTGATCTGTTTTGTTTTTCACACTTCACTTAGCACTCAATCCCATTTAGAAACCGACCTGCTTGTTTTTTGAATTATCAGAAAAACAGTGAGAATTCTGCACTCAGTAGAGGTTTCAAGGAGGCTTTCACTAACTAACATTATATCCAACGTTGTCCCGTCTTCAACGGTGAAATCTTTCCTTATCATTTCATGAACACCGTCTCTTCATAAATGAACTAATTTATAATAAATTGGGAATTATATAAATACGATCAACATACAGCGTGATTTAGGTGTTTTAGCGAAAGAGTCTCGAAAAAGTAACAAATAACTCCCATCTTTGTGCCAAAATAAAAAGATTGGCACGATGAATGTGGCTCCAATGTTTTTCAAAGTGCATATAAATACGAAAACTGTCACGAAAAAGAAGGAGCACAAGAAGGTGTAGTAGGATGAGTAGGTGTATTTGGTTGTTTTTGTTTAACGGCATATCAACCCTTTTTAGGTTATTTAATGCCGAATCCAAACATTTTGAAGAAATTTTTTTTTAACAGAATATATTTGTTGTTTTCAAGTCGGTTTCTATTTAACCCATAGTTGGAACCAAAACAGGTACTACCACTCCGGGTCAGAGTGGATCTGGGAGCAATGGAAATTAAAGGGTGGCTCCACCCTCCCCAAAGCCCGCAAGCTGGGGCCTCACCACTGGATATAGTTTAAGATCATATCAAGGACCAGGATGAGTAATAACTGCATGTGTAGGTAAATTTATTAATGTGTAATGAATTTATTCTATAAGCTAAATAGGTTCTTCCTGACAGAAGATGAAATTCTAACAATAGACATAAGAAATTAATGATTAAATATCACTCAAATTTCTTTCTTATGTATAAGGAACTAGTCGATATAAAATAGATGGGATTTAATCACCATCACATTCTGCACGACAGCTAAGATTATAGGAGAAATTATCCGTTTTTTTTCTGCTACTTGGATAAATGAAGGAGATATAAACTTTTATTTTTTCTAGTTTAAGAGATGTTGCAAAACGTCTTTTTCCAACCAATTTATTGTACTTATCACCAGCTATTCAAAACGTATCTCTCAATCAGAAATAAATATAACCGATCTAACTTTCTTTGTATACTGACTAACGTGAACCACACCCAAATATCTTATAAAACTAATGTAAATTTGATTCCCGTTTCAATATTGATTCTCTTTTGGTCTGATGAGGTGTTATCCTTGAATTGCGATTCCACTGAAATGTGAATGCATATACGAAACCAATAATGTTTGTATAATAAACAGACTATATACTAGCTCTGTTCTGTGTTGGGCACTCTTCATTAATCACGTGAGTTTCATTGTATTTACATGTAGGAAACTAATCAATACAACCATTAAAATAAACATATATGTATATATATATATTAATATATATATAGATACATATATATATATACTTATATATATATATATATATATATATATATATATATATATATATATATATATATATATATATATATAGATAGATAGATAGATAGATAGATAGATAGATAGATAGATTTCGTCCAGCCTTGGTTTTCAAGAAGTTGTTATACATTTAAAATTGTACTCCCCTACACGTACGCGTGTTCCATCGCCCAGGAAAATCAATTTCTTGTTTTAATTTCGTTTAAGTGTGATGTAAAAAGCTAACAGAGTTAGGACTCATTTAACCTACAAGCTAAGAGTATTTTAAACTTGACAGATGGGTTTCACAGAGCACAGATCTACGAATTCATAGCTGGCTCTTCGACGGATTCGTAAACTAGTGCCAGACATTTACCTCCTATTGAAATCAATGCGATGTAATATTTTCCAATCAGATCATTTTTCTAATGCGAATCGTAAAAAGATCCAACACGATGAATCTCCTCATTAAAATAAAAACCTACGTCAAAGTTCTGTTTAGAATGGCATAAACGTTCGTTTCTCCTGAGACAACGCTATGGCTACGTTTTTGATGGTGTATGCTACATCCAACATCGTCGACTATTCAGCAGAGATGAAAGCGGTTACATCGCTGATGTGTTTCCTAAGTTTCCGAACTATGTTGCTAGTAAAAAAATGCGTGGCCGACTGTTTTTAATTCGTTACCCTCGCAGCACGTGTAGTATGGAAAGGGCATCACACTAACTGTGATCAGTTTGTCAAGAAGAGGAAGAGTTTTAGGACAGATCACCTGGTCAGAGAGTATTTAAAATTGTTGAGCCCAACTCGATTACGAGCTGATTTCGATTATCTCAGCCTCTCTGCTAGCTGACCCGAACTGCAACCCGAAAGTAAATCTCATATAGTCTCTTAACCTGTTCAAGAGTGTTTCCACTACAGCGGTTTACGACGGGATTCCATTGATATATAGAAAACAACTCTCAACCGCAATGGCTCAGGGAGTTTTCTCTATCGCGATAGCGAACTATAAAAGTCATCTCGTACACATATGAAACGAATACCGACTAAATTCATTATCGCAGTATTGGGTGTGAGGTTATACACACACATGTTTTAAATTTCAAGTCGTTGAAATGCGTTGCAAGAAATAATTATTCAAAGATAAATCAAATGTTCCAGATTATAATTCATTAATTATGTTTCGATGACGTCGAAATACATTTCTGGCAATACGATAACGGTGTGTTTAATTATGCATATCATTTAATATACGTAATAAGACAATATATCATTGCATTAAATATATTGTCAGAACTGTATTTTGACGTCATTGAAAAATATGTTTAAAAAGGAGGCAAAATGGTCAGATTTATTCATTGCAAAATTGGCACGATGAAGGTGGCTCCAAAGTCTTCCAAAATGCAACTTGACGCCCTGGAAGGCGGTCGAAGAAGACGAAGGCGGTCAAGGAGGAGAAGGAGAAGGCATAGGAGGAGGAGGAGAAGGAGCTACAGGCGTAGGCACAGTCGTCGCAGGCGAAGGTACAGGCGCAGGCGAAGGTATTATTAACCTTCCAGAAAACCTAAACAAAAGAAAGAGATTTTCAAAAAGATCTCTTTTCAAATACATAAAAAAAATGTGACAGTATATACACTGTCTCTATTCACACGTTCCTTCTCATTTTGAAAACTAAATAAAGTAATTAAACATTCAAAATGTATTTTTATTTGTTCAACATTCAAAATGTATTTTTATTTGTTCTGTATTCTTGCATTCTAAGCGGATTAGCCTGTATATAATTCAGAGAAAGCTTCATAAATTAGTTATGAAGCTTTCTCTGAATTATATACAGATTGAAGACAATAAAAATGTCATAGTCAAGCGATATTGATGATGTAATTGGATTAAGTAGTATTTATATTTCACTTTTTTAATTTTAAAATTGATTTTAAGCTGAACATCAAGATTTTTAAATAAATTACAGATCAAAGTTATATCCTACTGCAGTCACGGAGAACGGAGACGGACCCCGAGCGATGGGAGACGAGAAGGCGACGTATCAGCAGGTTCGATTGCGCATTAATTTGCATAAATGAGATAATACGAGCCGGACAGCTCTCGAGAACCGAACCGATTGTGGTTAGAGCGGAGAATGTCGCTGAGACCATCAATATTTTGAAATGGCTAATTTTTCCCTTTTCTTTAAACAAAAATCTGCCCTGAGTCACTGGCAATAAATATGAGGAATGACCAGCAAATTTACAAGTTCCTGAAAAAAATCCCTTTCCCAATTAAACCCAAAACTAACTGTAATTGTAATAACAAACATATTTGCCCACTCAATAATGATTGCATCCATAAATATGTTATATATTCTTGCACTATTACTGAGTTCGCACGCAATCCTCCCATAACAGACACTAATATTTCGACACTAATATTTCGTCTTCAAGTTATTCTTCTTCCCATCCTTCATCTGATATTGTTACTAATCCAGTACACCACTCGAGCAGCACTTCCATCTACAATGATACAACTAGTAATAATAATAATATTTCTCCTAACAGCTATCCTAACACTAACAACACTCATTATTCCCTCCAAAATAGTCCTCATACAGACATTGTCAATTTGTTTCTAATAATGACCAAGGAACTTCTCTAACCACTTTAATTTAAAAAAACTTAACTCTAACAATACCCCCTTCTCAATCAAATGGACTATCGTAAAAAAAGTTGTCTTATACTTATAATCTATATAATACTAAAAGTCTATGGATCTTGTATGTTTGCAATCAGATTTCCGGTTTTCAACATCCGGTTGCGCATGCGTAAATAGAAACGTCTTCAATCCGTTATTCCAATTCCGGAATTTTTATATCGCTTTTAATACAAACAATTTCATTTAATTTGATCAAATAGTTATTTATATATACAAATAATACATAGATTCATAGATAATTATAATATATATTATAAAATCTATTTATCTATGAATCTATTAATAATATGAAATATTACCCTATACAATTTATGGAAAGAAAACACCTCTCACTTTCCCTCTAATAGATTTCAACACTCCTACTCCCTCTGTTTTCGTTACGTACGCGAGAAATAGTTACGTGTATGTGTGAGAGAGAGAAAAAGGGAGCGATGTAAAACTGGATAGAGTTATCCCCCTTAACTAATGCAGACCTTTTTACTAGAGGGCGTTATTACAAAAAAATTTCTTTTTCTTCTTCCCATGTTTTTTAAAGTCGTCTGCTTACATTTCCAAACGGAAAGCTGAATCGGTAAATGCACACATTTCTATTACATTAAATAGTGTTTTCCTTTACACAATGGGTACTGAATGTTTGCTTAAATTAAATGAAAAAAGTTACATTTTATTTTCATTTTCTATTTAAAAAGCCATTATTAACATGTGGAGAGTGTTTTTTTTTATTATTCTGTACTTTCAACTAACAATTTCATTTAAAAGATGATATATAAAAATTTGAATTTAACTATAATAAGGATTATGATACCTGTTCAGTGCATATTTACCTATAAGTATGACCAACCACTTATAATTCAGTAACTGTAATTTAAAAAAAAATAACAATTATAATAAACAGAACGACTCATAGAAATCTATCTATATTCTTTTTTCATTTTAATATACTTTCATAGAAATGCTTCTGTTATGTAAAAAAAAACTATTTTCTTTATGCCACAAGTGTCACGCTCATACATGAATTCCATAGCTAATATAACGTACTGACCCAACGGGTCACGGGTGGTCTAGTAAATTCTAAAAATGAACTGATCTCTTTAATAATCCTTTATTTTAATTCTTTATCTCTTCTTTGCATGGCCGGTTATTTATCTGCATTTTCTGCTTTATTCTTTAAACTTTCCTATCTATCTAATATATCAATCTACCCACACTCTCATATCTTGTATGCATATTTACTTATATTTTACTATATGCATTTACCTACTTTCTTTTTCTTTTTTTTTCTTGCTTTTTCCTGAATTTGCAGATACCGGCCATCCCCTCCCATTAAATAATTTTCATTTTATTTTTATTTTATTTTATTTATATTTTTTATTATTTATTTATTTATTCTTTATTTATTATTTATTTTCTAGTTATTTATTTTTATTTATTTTCCATTTAGTGTCGTCTAAATACTCTTGCTGACATTTTTTAAGTGATGACCTGTACATTATATTATTTTGCCCTAAATATTTTTTCGCGCCTTTAACATTTCCTGTCTGAGTCATTTTGACTTTTGTTTCCCTTTATTTTATATTTTATATGTAACTTTATCATCATTTATTTCTCTCCTTTTTTTCTCTCTCGTCTTTCTCTTCCCTGATCTTTCTTATTTATATTTATGTCTCGGAAGTAGAGTGAAAAGCATATCTTATTTTTCTTTTATTAATGTTATTGGAATCTTTTCCTTTCTCCTTGTACATATTTTTGTGAATTATTCCATGGATTTCTGCCTTTGGATTATTATGGACCATCTTCTTCCAATTACGGGGTTTCCTTGGATTTTACTTGTACAAATGGAAATTCTTTTAACTTTCTTGAAGTTTTACATTTGGATTTTACCGTCACTGGATTATTTATCTTCCACCAGACTATCCATTCACCTTTTTCTTCACCATATTCCCTCTGCTTCAGTTTTTTTGTTATCAAGTAAGATCTTTGACTTACTTGTTGTTTCATCAAATACTTCTGCATGCAAAATCCGATCCCGCATGTTGCTAATTGCTACCCTCTGATGAGAAGGAAAGTATTTCTTCGAAACTCCGCGGATTAAGGACTATCCATTTATCTAGTGTTTCCTTTTCAGATTAAATATGTTTTTAACTCATTTCAAAGTGTTTTATAACATATTTTATTAACTCTCTCTCTCTCTCTCTCTCTCTCTATATATATATATATATATATATATATATATATATATATATATATATATATATATATATATATATATATAATTCGGACGATTAATCAGAATCGGGAATCGGAAAAATCCAAACTTTTGGTGGTATCGGAATCGGTATCGGAATCGGGAAACTGTGTGCCTATTTTCAGACGCCAAAAACGATTCCTTTATTTATCTCGTTTTTGTTTGAGTTTATTTG
>NC_136487.1:136037682-136067682 GCF_053919585.1 Euprymna scolopes | reverse complement strand
TTTCAAAACCTTACACCCGCAAGGACTCTAGTGAAATTCTCCCAAAAAATAAAAATCCTATCTTTTGATATCTACATGAATTCGACAGTTTATATAAGAATCTACCTTTCAGTATTGACTATTGAAAGCGTTCTACGTTTTTATTTTTTATTTTCTCTCTTATTCAACTCGCGTGTTTGGTTGTGTTTTAGTAATGCGCACACACACACGTATGCATGGATTTAGACAAGGTCGTTGTACTGCAGATATCTTAACAGTCATCACGGAACACCGGCTGTGTGTGTGTGTGTCTGCGTACATTTCCCTACGCAATAACTCTGTTAATCTTTAGTCTACAGACTGGAAATTTGATATACAGCGTACTGAGATTTGGGAAAATCTATGTGATTGGGTGTCGGTTAGAAATTTGGCTGTTAAGGGGTCAAAGTTCATAACATAAATCAGAGTCCACCAACTACCAAAATCCTCCGATATTTTTAGGTCTACGCACTTGAAATTTAAGATATAGGTTCCTTGGACAGGGATCTAACTTAATAACTCAATTTGAGCCCAAAACAATAAATTTAAGGGGTTATAATAGGGATCAAAGTTTTAAAAAAAAAATGACCTCTGCGGTGTCTTCCAAATTACTCAGACAATTTCTGGTCTAAATATTTGAAATTTTACATAAAGGGTATTCAGAGATAGGGCAAGCTTTTTCATCAGTTTGGGTCGAAAATTTGTAGTTACCAATATATAAATGTATGTATATATGTCTGTTTGTATGTCTGCCTTAAACTTTCAATAGAGGCGACGGATTTTATCAAGATCAGTATTCTTTTAAAGTTCGACCTTTCATACGACAAATATCGAAAAATTGGCTAAAAACATTAATATCTTCCCCTTCAACTAGGCACTTTTCTACAGGGGAGGGTCACTTTTTTCGCCGATATTTTTGAAAGTTATCCTCTCCTTTAGATTGTCTAGTCTTCATTTTAAAAAATGTCGCTCCCGGTTTGGCAGTGGTCGTAACAGCATAAACGTTAGGTTTTACCCCGTTCTTTTCCTCCTTTACGGTACAGGTTCGAGCCTGCCTTCCTACTACCACTTTTTTTTTTTTTTTTTTTTTTGCTCAACATACACGTCCAAACAGCCGGGTAACGCCGGGCTGAAATGTTAGTATATCTATAAAAGTGAACGTGTCCGTCCGTCTGTGTGTGTGTGTGTGTGTGTGTGTGTGTGTGTGTGTGTGTGTGTGTGTGTGTGTGTGTGTGTGTGTGCGTACATTTCCATACGCAATAACTCTGTTAATTTTTAGTCTACAGACTGGAAATTTGATATACAGCGTACTGAGATTTGGGAAAATCTGTGATTGGTTGTCGGTTAGAAATTTGGCTGTTAAGAGGTCAAAGTTCAACGATTTGACCTTTGAGAACTCTACCAAACTCCTCCGACAATTTTGGGTCTAAACACTTGAAATAGTAGATATAGGTTCCTTGTACATGGATCTAACTTAATAACTCAATTTGAGCCCAAAACAATAAATTTAAGGGGTTATAATAGGGGTCAAAGTTTAAAAAATTGACCTTTTTTTTCTCAGCATACACCTACAAACACCCGGGCAACGCCGGGCACCCATGCTAGTGTATCTATAAAAGTGAAAGTATCTCTCTCTGTCTCTCTGTGTGTGTTTGTGTGTGTCTTTGTGTGTACATTTCCCTACACAATAACTCTGTCAATTTTTAGTCTACAGACTCGAAATTTGATATACAGGGTACTGATATTTGGAAAAATCTACGTGATCGGTTTCGGTTAGAAATTTGGCTATTAAGGGGGTCAAAGTTTAACGATTTGACCTTTGAGAACTCTACCAAACTCCTCCAAAAATTTTGAGTCTACACACTTGAAATTTTAGATATAGGTTCCTTGTACATGGATCTAACTTAATAACTTGATTTAAGCCAAAACAATAAATTTTAAGGGGTCATAATAGGGGTCCAAGTTTTAAAAAATTGACGGCTTTTTTTTTTTTTGCTCAACATACATCTCCAAATACCCCGGGCAACGCCGGGCTGAAATGCTAGTATATATATATATATATATATATATATATATATATATATATATATATATATATATATATATATATATATATATATATATATACTAGCTGACTGCTCGGCGTTACCTGGTCGTAAAATACTCATAAATATTATATTAGACCAAAACCTGTACAAGAAAAAGGAAAAATTACAACATGTGGTTAGAGAGAAGTAAAGTCTGCGCCAGAGAAAATGGATGTGTAAAGCCGAAGGCGATAAATGGCGTAAGGTCAGAGTGTAAAGAAAAATGCCATCGGGTTAGATGGACGTCTAACTCCGTGGTGATTGTAAGAAACTTTTAAGCTGGTGTCGAGACGGCAGGGTTTTGTTAATCTCATGGCAGACAAAATGAACCGTTAGAAAAACAAGAGGCATTGTTTCGATAGTAATGGTAATAACTGCCTTTTGCTAAAACAAAAAAAAAAACGAGTCGAATTTATTTATTTTTGTTTGTTTGTCCCTTTTCGGCGATACCAGAAGGTGTTAGGATCCGAGAGAGGTTTGACCGGTAACAAACACGGTTCAAGTGTAACGGCTACGTAACCGTTACACTAGTATATCTAACTATCTATTATCCCGATTTTTTGATAAAAATATAATATTTATCTTTGCAATTTTAATCATATTTTAATTATATACTTATATACAGTGCGGTGAAACAAATATTTGTACACATGAAAAATCGTATTTAAACCCCTTAACTGAAACGAAATTCGATATATTCTTTGTATAAAGATACATACTACTAAAAATAATAATCTTAATTCTTATTATAACATAAATTAATGCATTATTTTCATTTTATGGTTGAAAAAAGTATTCGTACAGATCAATTTTAACGAATATTTTAAGTTAGTACTTTCTAGAATGTTCAAGTAATATTATCAGTAACTATAGTTAACGCTGACAGCCAATATCAGAGCATTCTGAAATTGCTAGTTTATAATAATGTCTAAAGGTAAAGAATTGATTAGTTCACAAAAACAACTGATTTTATCTCTTTGGAAAGATGGAAACAGTTGCAGAAAGATTTCTAGCAACCTGAACATTCCTTTAACTACAATTGCTTCGTTCATTGTGCAGTTTAAAACTCGAAACAGCGTTGCAAATCAAAGACGAACAGGTGCTCTAAGGAAGACTTCTCCAAGATCAATAAGGATATTACGACGCCAGATCCAACAAAATCCACAGATTACCCAAGAAGAGCTGCAGGAGCACCCGGGTGCATATGGGTTCAAATAAACAACCATACAATAAGTAATGAACTTCACGGAAACAGCCTGGAAGGAAAACTCCACTCCTCTTGAAACGACACAACGATGCTAGGTTAAAATTCGCTACAGGGCATAAGGATAAAGAATGTACGTTTTTGGAAAAGGTGCTATGGGCAAATGAAACTAGAATACAGTTGTTTGGTCATAATTATCGAACTCTTGTGGAGGAAAGATACTGAGACCTTACCAAAGAACACGGTGCTAACTGTAAAATTTAGTGGTGGCTGCTTCATGATATGGGACTGTTTTTCTTCAAGAAGTGTTGGTGTAATATCAATAATAAATTGTAAGATGAACGCCAAAAGCTACCAAAAATTTCTGCAAGACGATTTAATAGCGTCTGTTGACAACCATCGGCTACCTCCTGGTTGGATTTTTCAACATATGATAATGATCTTAAGCATACCGCTAGATCTACAAAGAAATGGTTCGCTTAAAATAATGTGTATGTCTTGTAATGGTCAAGTCAGTCCCCAGACTTGAACCAATTCGAGAATTTATGACGATATTTGAAAATTAAAATTGGATAAAAAAAATTTTTAAGACAATATGCTAAAAAGAATGAGGACAAAATACCAGTCAATGAGTGCAAATGATTACTTGAGATGTAGCGGAAGCTGTTGAATTCAATAAAGAATATCCCACATGGTGTTAAATTAAATTAATATGCTTCTATTGTGTTGTACGTTGTACGAAAACTTTTTTCCCCTCTTAAGATAAAACTAATACTAAATATTTTCTGTTAGAATAAATTAATATAGTTTATTATTATTTTTTTAGTAGCATGTATCTTTATAGATAAAATATATCGAATTTAATTTCAGGTTTTACATACATTAAAAGACAAATTTTCATGTGTACGAATATGTTTCACCCCACTGTATATATATATATATATATATATATATATATATATATATATATATATATATATATATATATATATATATATGTATATATATATATGTTTGTGTGTATGTGTTTGCGCGCGCGTGTATGTGTAATGATGTTTAGTTACATATATTTTATTCTTAAACTCATATTATGATAATTGTATCTAAGCTTGAATTTTATTTTAAGCATCTAAACTCGAGTAAACACAATTTAAATATGTAAACGTTAGTTAAAAACCAACCAACATGGCTGTCTTGTACACGTTTCATATCGAACCTAACAGCCTTGACCTTATTGAGCGAGAAAGCGGAATGCCGTGATCCAAAATGGAAAACGAAACGAGGATTTTTTTGGTTGTTTGTTTAATTTACTGTTTTCTGATTACACATAATCACGTTAACACACCGGTTCCCGCTTGATCAGCGAAGTTAAGCAACGTTGAGCCTGGTCAGTACTAAATGGGTGACCATTTGGGATTTCCAGGTGCTGAATTTTCTCTCCGCTTATCTCGGCATTGTTTCCAGTCGTCCTGAAGTTTTTGCCACTGGACTCAAACAGTGCAGTGTGGTTCGTGATTGCGCAACACTTGCTGCACAATCACTGCCACTACAGAGGGAATCCTTTGTCTTACGAGACTGACCGGAGGCATTGATTACACAATTGCGTTTGTAAATAAAATTGAATATTTTTCATGGTTATTATGGTGTGTAATTTCCTTATTTTTGCTTTAAGTATTCAATTTTGACTCGTTTCATCTTTAGATTTGCCTAATTATTTTTTTAGCCTTGCTTGATATGTTATGTTTTGTCTAATTTATTAGCTGTTATCAAAACATTGAACTTTAAAATAGCCAAATTGGCAAATATAGCCAAATTGGCAAAAATAACCAAATTGGCAAAAAAAAAAAAAAAAAAAAAAAAAAATAGCCAAATTCAACAAGACGGGTAAAAAAAGGCAGAAGGTATTTATATCTATATACAGTCTGAATGTTTTCCCCCAAACCATTAAGAACCTGAATATGGTAAACATCGTCATGGACTATGTTTGCAGGTTGTTCCACGAAGCGGAAACATGGACAGATGCTGCCCTGCTTCTGTTGATCTGAAAGCCGTATATCTTCTGCGAGTGCGCACCGGGACTAAGATTTGACGCCGGGGTGAAAAAATAAACATAAAAAAAATAGATTGAAATTCCCGTTGATGGTGTTGTATTCCAAAATTGCATTCCCTTAGCAACATCCGTCGCTCAAGTGAGAATAGATTTCGTCTTTGAAGGCAAGCGTGGAGATTTCCGTCATCATTCTTGTTGCCAAGCATTAAACACACTGTATATGTGCGATATCTTTTGTAGATAAGGATTCAGTACATTTCCTTCAACAATTACATCCTTTTTTTCTATTTTTTTAATTTATTTATCCTTTTCTTATAACTTTATCTTTTTTTCATGTTTTCTGTGCAACGCAAACTAATTTTTTGTATGCCCATTCAAGAATGTGGCAAACTACAAAATTATTTGGCTTACTCTACCGTTCCAGGGAGTATCTGACTCATGATGCCATCCTCCGCCTATATAATAGTCAGATACGCGCTTAAAAATGAAGTACTGCTGTCACATCCCGAGATTTGTCGCCTAGATCACTCTTCGTTGACAGAATTCAGTATCGACTTCAAAATCATTTTGGGATGATCTCTTTCGTTTCGTACAGTCAGTTTGTCACAGAAAAGACGTTGCTAGTCGCTCTATACTCTATCTTATTTTCATGGAAACTCAACCTCAAATCTCTGGTTTATCCTTGTGAGGCATTTACAGCAAGAACTTGACTTTCCACCACAAGGATTTCATCTTAAAAGCCGTTATTTGTAGGTTAACGTTGAGAGTCCTATCACAATCCTGGCTGCTAACTGTTGAACACGCCCTCGACCAATATCTTTGTCAAGTTTAAAAGAACTATTTTTTATATGCTGCTCTCGTGAGCTTATCTTATCTATTACCTATTATTATGCAGAATACGAAACAATCAAAGTTTATATCCCGACTGCTTTACGCTATATATTTTAACTAGCCTGTGTGCTCGACGTGTGCCCGGGTGTTTGGAGATGTGTGTTGAGCAAAAAAAAAAAAAAAAAAAAAAAAAAGGAAAAAATGGTAGTAGGCAGGCTCGAACTCGTACCGCGAAGGAGGAAAAGAACGTGGGGGAAAAACGTGACGCCTTTGTCGTTTCGTCCATCGCCAAACCGGAAGTGGCGAAGGTTTAAATTAAGGCTAGTCAATTGAAAAAAAGGGATGATTTCGAAAATATCGGCAAAAAAAGCGACCCTCCCTGTAGAAAAGTGCCCAATTGAGGGTGAAGGAATTAATGTTTTTGTACCAATGTTTCGATATTTGTCATCCGAAGGGTGGAGCTTCAAAATGATACCGATACCGTGAAAATCCTTTGCCGCTGTCGAAAGACTATGTATACATACATACATACATACATACATACATACATAAATACATACATACATACATACATATATTTAAACAGACAGGTGAGATTTATATTATAGATAACAAAATTTAGATGCTGTGATATGATTTAGTTCTGGGATTGGGTTATATTTGTAAACTATTCTGTATTAATTCTCTTAATTGTATTGTGTCATTCATAAATTGACGTTAAAACATTGATAAACTTCGTACGCCATGATGATCGTTTACTTACTGTGACTAGCAGGTTTAATCCCGAGAGGCAAATGTCCCTCCCCAGAAGAGTCTTGACGTTTATAGAAATCCTTCAAACCTGTCGTTTGGAGGATTTTTCTAGCGGGTTCGTCGTGTCGAAATACATGTTTAGACAACATTCTAACGTGCGATATTTTACAATTAACTGAACAAGTCTTGGCAATCTATATTTTTCTGTCACTCCGTCGAACTCTATGTTAAGTCAAACATTTTCTAGTATTTTTCAGGTGAGTATTTAGAGAAAGAGTGATTCTCTTTTATCGGCGTCGTCAACAAATTTGCATATGTGTGTTTGTACACACCAGAAACACGTATGTAAATGAAATGCAAAATAATAAGTCTATTAACTTTTATATAAAAATTATGAATAATAATTATTCTGTAGTATGGTGTTAATAATAATAATAATAATAATAATAATAATAATAATAATAATAATAATAATAAGTTCTCTATCCCACCCCATCCTTCCCTCCTCATCCCCTCCCCATTACCCAGTAACTACCCCTCCCACAAAAGAACGCTGTCAAATAACCGAGAAAGGTCAAGGACCATGGAAAGACCGAGGAGAGAGCACTGACCAGACCTCCGCTGGTTAAATGCGAAGAGAACTGGGACCTGGGGGAGACTTATTGTCACTCAAATTCCAGGGAGAATAATGGCCGCTGCTAGCGAGAGATTGATGGCGGGCGGCTGTTTCAATAATGCAAATTAATTTGCAATGTTATCAGAAGAAGTGGAGAGCACTGGAAAACCGGGGAGATTTGTTGTCACTCAGCTTCCAGAGAACACTACAAGCTGTTTTTAAGAAGAGGTCCTTTATGACCTGTGTGAAAGCTCCTTGTGAGCCAATAATAATAATAATAATAATAATAATAATAATAATAATAATAATAATAATAATAATCTGTTTCCGAATTTTGAAGACATGTACGTGTATGTACCTTCTGGGAAGGTTGGACGTGGGACCAGCACCCTCACCCCGTAAAAAAAAAACCAGTCGCTACAAAAGCATCAACAAAGTTGTAGATGGCCTATGCCCCTTAGGGGCTACAGGCGATGGATGGAATTTTGGAGACACTGATTGATTATTCGTATTATTTAGATTCTTCAGACTACTTAAGTGCTATTTTCACAACATTTTGGTCGACGTTTTCCAGGTGTATTTTGTCGAATCGGGAATCTTCCTGTATATCTCTGGAATCTTGCCGTTGAACACATGAATCTGCGTGGAATCACAAATGGAATCCTTTATTTAATCCACCTTCCGTCAGCCATGACTGGCGAGAAGTTCTAAGCAATTCGCAACTGTATTTTGAGTATCACACACTGAGGATTAAACCTTGGGTGTCTAGAAGAGTAACTTACGACTGACTTTTATCAAGTAATTTACAGGTCTGCAAGAAAAAGGGCGGATATTACATCTATCGAAACGTTGTGAAAATAACATTCAAAATGAGAAAAAAAATTAATAATAATAAGGATAACAAAAGATTAAAATAACGAAAACACTTGGTCATGGATAAGAAACGGAAACGCAAACTGTATCTCTAATAACAGCAGCACAAGATAACTCAATAAAAACCAATCACATCAAAGCAAAGATCGACCAAACACAAGAAAACAACAAATACAGACTCTGAGAACAAAGAGTCAAAATGATAAACCATATAGTAAGTGAATGTAGCAAACTAGCTCAAAAGGAATACAAGCACAGGCACAACCAAGTGGGAAGAGGAGTACACTGGGAATTGTGCAAACAACTGCATTTTAAGAACGCGCAGACAAATGGTACAAACATAAGCCAACAACAGTAATTGAAAACGAGAATCACAAACTCATATGGGATATGGACATACAAACAGATAAACCAATTCAAGCAAGAAGACCAGATGTCGTAATAATTAACAGGAAAGAAAAATCATGTCAAATCGCAGACTTTGCTGTTCTAGCTAACCACACGATGAATATCAAAGAAGAGATGGAACAAAGCAAATACACAGAGTTAGTTAGAGAGCTGAAAGGGATATAGAAGATGAAGAAAATCAAAATAATACCTATAATAGTAAGAGCACTAGGAACATTCCCGAAAAGCTTTGAAAAAAAGAATGGGAGAAATTGGAATCAAAGGAATGACTGAAAAAATACAATGAACAACAATCATGAAAACAGCTGAAATATGAAATATTAAGGAAACTCCTTAATGTGGAGATTAACACACATGAACCACAAGCGCAGACCAGACAAACTGCTGCAGAGGCAAAACATGAAGCGCTACATGGAACCAAGAACATTGAAGCTGCATATCTATAAGTTTTCTAACCCCCATACCCATCCCCTCCCATTATCACATCATTGCCCCCCCCCCCAAAAAAAAGAGTGAGACCGAATAGCCAAGTAGTCAAGGAGAAAGGAAAGATCGATGAGAGAGCACTGACCAGATCTCCGCTGGATAAGTTCGAGGAGAACTGGGACCTTGGGGAGGCTTATTGCCACTCAAATTCCAGTAAAGACCAATGTCCGCTGCCAATGAGAAATCGATGGCAAGCAGCTGTTGCGATAATGCAAATTAATTTGCAAATGTTATCAAAAGAGGTGGAGAAAATCCTGGGAGACTTGTTGTCACTCAGCTTCCAGGGAACACAACATGCTGCATTCATGAGACATTTGATGAACTGTGTGAAAGACCCTTGTGAGCCAATAATAATAATAATAATAATAAGAAGAAGAAGAAGAAGAAGAAGAAGAAGAAGAAGAAGAAGAAGAAGAAGAAGTAATGACACAGGCTTTTTCTCATACCACACAAAATTGTCATAAAGTGTCAATACCAATAGGAGGACAGCACTAACCAGACCACCACTAGAGGAGTCCGGAGAGTGCTGTGACATTGGAGAGGCTTATTGTCACCAACATCCAAAAGAGATGACCAATCGTTGTGGTTAGGGAGAAATCAATGGTATGCAGCTGTTGTGATAATGTGAAATCATTTGCAATGGTTATCGAAAGAGGCGGATCATACTAGAAATTGGGAACTGACTTGTTGTCACTCAGACTCCGGAGAGCCCACCTGTTGTTGCCCGTGAAAAATCTCTACGAATGACCTATATGAAAACTCCTAGTGAGTAAACATTAATAATAATAATAATAATAATAATAATAATAATAATAATAATAATAATAATAATAATAAGAAGAAGAAGAAGAAGAAGAAGAAGAAGAAGAAGAAGAATGAGAAGAATTTTGGATCGTACGTTTGAGCAAAAAAAAAAAAAATTGTAGGTGGCAGGGAGGTAGACGAACCCATGCCGCGCAGGCGGAAAAGAAAGTGAAGGTGTGTGTGTGTGTGTGTGTGTGTGTGTGTGTGTGTGTGTGTGTGTGTGTGTGTGTGTAAAGGTGTTAGTTGAGCAAAAAAAGAAAAAAAGAAGACAATTGCAAGCACAAAAAACGAGGAGGAGTAAGCAGGCTCGAACCCGTAACGCGCCAGAGGAAAAAGATTTGCCTACTGTGGTTGTGACGTCACAGGCGGTTGAAATGACGCCTTTTAAGCGACGTCAGGGGAGCGAGGATTGAACGACTTGCAAAAAAATGTCAGTGAAAAGAACGGCCCTCTCTGTGGAAATCTACCAAAATGAGGGTGGAGGAATTAATGTTTTTGACCAAATTTTCGATATTTGTCGTCCAAAGGGTCGAGCTTTAAAATGATACAAAATTTTACCTACCAAACTCCTCTGTCATTGTTTAGTCTATATACATGAAACTAAATATATACGGTATCCGAACCCATGTGAAACTTTATATTTGGGTTTAAGTCGGTGAAAATTGGTGCAAAAGTGTGAAAATTAAAAAAAATTGAATTTGCCAGATGAAGGTCGAACGACGGCATTACGAATATGCATGCGTAACGTAATAGCTATTGGTTCATGTTTTAGTGTTTAGTCTTGCAGCAAACGTGTCTTCATAGCTCCGGCTCAGACTTCATAGCATAGCTCAGGCATTAAGGTCAAAGGACAAAGTAAATCATAAGGTAAATGTTTTGGTTCGATCCTCGGTGGTGACGCACGAGTCATTTTTTTCTACCTTTTAGACCATTTTGGTCCCATATACTATAGCAATAAATGAATTATATAAATATAAAATCTGCATTAATCACATTAATTAAAATATCATATTTAAGCGTATTTTACAACCGGGTAAAATATGATGAAAGTAAAAATAAAATAGATACACCCCCATAATTTATTATAGCATACCTGTTCACACTGGAACACTTATCACAATATTCTGTGGATCTATATTAACAAACTTTGTTAAACTTTGTGACATATTTCCATTCTATGGAGGTCAGGTGCGAACGAACACCTCATAATTTTATTATACCATATTTCTTCAAACTGAAACACAATTATCAAAGTAATACTGACGCAGATAGATATGAAAAGACTTTATTAAAGTCTGTGCCTATTTCCATTCTATGGAGGCCAGGCGCGAACCCAGACCCCACAATGTTAGTATATCATCCCTATTTAAGTTAAAACATATTATCAAAGTATTATTATGTACATCTATATCAAAAACACTTGTAAACGTTTTTTTTTTATTTTTAATTTTTTTTTATTTTCATACTTTGTGAACCAGGCGTGTACGCAGACCCCACAATTTTAATGAATCATTATTATGCCAGATCAAACATACCCATTCCTGTGTCTCGATTCATCTTCTATCATTATATGTGATCAGTTTTCTATAATAGTCAGCCATATAGGAGCCTATTTGTGATCAGACACACACACAGACGTTCAGCTTTATATATATATATATATATATATATATATATATATATATATATATATATATATATATATATATTCATCATTCCCTCATTTCTATTTCTTTCTACCTCCCTCTATATCTCTCGTGTTTCGCCACGAGGGAATATTCTTTACCGAGTTGAAATCTGGGCCCTGAAGGCAACGTCTCAACTATCCGAGTTAAAGAAAATGCTTTTTCTTTAATGCTTGAATAAATTTCTATATTTATTTAATAAAAAAAAAAATAAAAAAAAAAATAAAAAAACAATAAAAAATATGTGTGGTTAGCTTATCTCAAACAGCGTTTAATTCCAGCGCTGCGTTCTTGTCAGTAACGACGTCGAGAACTCCACATACACAAAGTGTTTCAAACAAGCAGGAATCATTCTCATTAGTTAAAAAAAAATGTAGAGATCACTCTTACATATGAAATTATATTTTATTTTATTTCCTGTTCACCTGTAAGCGTTTCTGCAAAGTGAGTAATTGGTTGGAGTGCACCATCTTTCCATTTAATGCATTATGCACATATATATATATATATATATATATATATATATATATATATATATATATATATGATGGGAATTATGAAAATAATATTCCGACTTGACAAAAAGATGAAAAAGAAACAAACCAATTTAATCATCCGAAGGAAGTCTTGAAATAAAGACGAAAAGTTGATGAACATACAATTTCGTTTGTTCCTTTTTTATCTCTCCGTATATATATCTAGTATATCTGTAAAAGTGAGAATGTGCGTGTGTGAGAGTACTTCTCAACGTATATGCCTTTTTATCTACAGACCTGAAATTTGGTATAAAGGGTATTCAGACATGTGGAGAACTCTTTAATCAGTTTTCATCCGGAAAAAGGGTTGCTAAGGAATTAAAATTAAAACATTTATAATGGCGATTCATCAGATTTTTATCTGTTTCACGAATGTGCGGCCGTGAACCATGACAGCTTCTTTATGTTAAGAATAAGTATGTTGGAAAACAGTTTTTAAAGATCGTATGAAGCTAGTCCAATGGTTATCGTACGTGATTCACTTTTTTTAAGTTTGGTTTGATATAATATTTGTGCGTATTTTACGACCGGGTAACGCCGAGCAGTTAGCTAGTATATATATATATATATATATATATATATATATATATATATATATATATATATATATATATATGATTATTTACTATAATAATTAAATACCTACGGACACTAGTGTTTCATCCTTTCGGGAATCTTCAGTGCAGGGTGTCACGATTAACACCAGTTAATATATATATATATTAAGTGTGTGTGTGTGTGTGTGTGTGTGTGTGTGTGTGTGTGTACTAAATTGTTCAACCAGTTAACAGCGGAAAAAGTTATATTCCATTGAATTCAACTGTGTGCTTTATGCCAAATTGATGGTGTATATGGTTAAATTTGTGATAATTTTTGCAGTGAATACTAATCCCTATGAATTCCCAACTGTGCGAGAAACGGATACCACAATACTTAATTCACCGCATCTTATCACACCACAAAGACCCGTACATTTCAACCAGGTCGGCCAGTAGTTACCGAGAAAAAGTGGAACGGACAGACAAAAAGACAGGCAGACTAAGAGAAATACAATAAATGTATATTATTTAATTTGGAATTCATTATTGAGATGAGTATTATTCATTAATTTATTTTATTGCGGACTATTATACTCATCTTTATTAGTTGTTTCACAACGTTTCGGTCAACTATTCCTCTGGCTTTCGTCAGATGGTAACCGTGACGTGATAGGAACTCTGAATCTCCTAACTGCATCCTCAAGCAATAACTGCCTTCCATAGTTGTTGTCGTCTCACCACGTTTTCCGCCAATTAAGCCTCTAGCCGAATTTGGGTAGGATTGAAACCGCCACCTTGAAACCGCTACCTGTAACCGTAGAGATTCAACGTCTCTATCCACTTATCACTTGGCGAAGGTCAGAGGCCGTAACTTCGTGAAACAACAACGAAAAAAGATTATCCGCAATAAATAAATTAAGATACAATAAAGATATATAAACGGTAGATAGAGAGGGGGGACGAAAGTCTGCCAGTACAAGTGTATCCTTTTATTTCATTTCATTAACCAACACCCATTAATACAGTTTAGTGAGATGGCAAGAAAAAGATTAATTAACGCATGCGCACACACAAAAAGAAATCTTACTGGCCGCCTTTGCTCACCTGTGAATACATTGCTTCACTCGATAAAATAATAAACACACAGACCCCTTTGTCTGCATCAGCGCAAATGTTTTATAAAATATTTGTTCTCTCTCTCTCTCTCTCTCTCTCTCTCTCTCTCTCTCTCTCATATATATATATATATATATATATATATATATATATATATATATATATATATATATATATATATATATATATTCTCTTTCTTTCTTTGGTGTATTTCCTTTTTTTCTATATCGTTTTTTTTCTTTTCTTTTTTTTTTCATTTCGAGGAGGAGAAGACTTTACTCACGATGATAAAGTTTACAATTATCACAACAAAAACCAATTAACGCAACGATTAATAAATACATATAAACGTTTGTTTGAATACAGAACTCTCTAAGTAGATCAACTAATGAGGGAGAACCCCTCTTATATAAAGACAAAAATAATATAGTTCAATAAACGTAACATTAATTATAAGCATAATTAAAAGCACGAAGCATGTGAATGTTGAATATAAATTACGGTAATTTCGAAGTAAAATCTAGATACGAATCCTTGTGTTTGATGGAAATATACGACACGGTTGACAGGATTAACTAAACTTGAAATAGACTTAGCTATCTGATTGGTTAGATTGGTCACGTGATTACACATGATACAAGTTTTAGTCATATAGTGGATCTTAAACCGCGTGGAGTAAGTGATAGTATAACTTTAAGAAACTATATACGACCGGAACAAATCTTCGGAAGAAACATTCTCATAGCAATCACCGCTTCCAACACACACGCGTATGAAATACATGCAAGTTTACAACGTCGTAATTTGACCATCCATATACATGCGATAGAGGAACTATGTTATGTTTCGCGCGCAGTGATACAACAAATAGTTTCGAATGTTCTAGAACACAGGTATATAAGCTTTTGCGTGCGTAAATCAAACCAGTTCAAGGTGCAGTTCTATGAGTAGACATCATCGCTGCCCGTCTCGTGAGACGTTAAATCATCAACATGACTTTGCACGCGTCATGCACCTAAATTCTCAGCATGGAAAACTACCATATCGAACGAGAATTAATTATTTTTCAACAAATTATTTCGAACTGCTGTTTTCATATGTAATGAACACACACACACGTTTCACTTAAAAAATTAATGAGTTTCTTTTCTCTCCAAAAAAAAATAACCACCTGGTCCCTTTGTTCATGAAAATTTGTAATCATAAAATTTTTACCCTTTCTACATGACACTTACTAGCAAAGACTGTGTAATGAACATTCGTGGCAAAATCCCTTGACGTTAGAATGGTTCAGATTATTGTTTCTTAAACATGTTGATAAATGTTGTTTCATCCTAGTACAGAGATCTCGAGACTTTTGCCGAATTTCGTTATTTTTCCGAAGTTATTCATGCCTTTTTTTAATTTATATGTGGATGTGACTCCGTAGATTTGGAAATCTCGTTAAATTTATCTTTCACGGTCACAGTGATACTCTACTACTTCCGACTTATAGATATCCCTGCACCAGCAACCTGGATCTTTAAAAATGACGGATTCCGATTATGAATTGGTGAACACCGACTCACACCCCAATATCCTGCAAAACCTCTACTTAGGGGAATGGAAATAGATACATATTGTTATGCAATTTACCCGCGCACGCATGAACTCTCCTAGTTTAAAATAAAGATAAATGGCATCAAGTTTTACTCTCAGGGGAAATCAATATTTCAGCAGACAGCGCTTCCAGTCAGATCGAACAGTTTCTCTGATATTCCTCTCGCTTTTATATGTACTGGCAGGACTTGTGGAAATTCCACAGCGGGGTTTTTCATATGTAATATATTAATGTTGGCATTCTGTGGATGTTCAGCGGAAATGGAGACACCTTGATATTATTGTAGCTCTTTTGTTAAAACTGCAAAAGTATTTATCTAAGTTAGCAGGGACGCCCGGCGTAGCCCGGTCGTAAAATACGGTTAAATATGATATTTTAATTGTTGCAGATTTCGTATATATTATTATAGAGTCAATTTTCTATCGATTCTTATATATTATAAAATTGTGATTTCACAAATAAAAAAAATATATTCATATGACTTGGGTGGATCAGCTTCAATTGAAACCGAAACCCAAATTTATGAAGAATTCTTGGTAAATTTATTTATAAAAAAATCACTTGAGCGCCATCAGCTATAATCGAAACCAAAACCAAAATTTATGAAGAATTCTTGGTAAAGTTATTTATTAAAAGGAATGAAAGGTCATAACAATTAAATGACAATCATTCGGAAGAAAAAAGATGTAAGCGTGACACCCAAAATAACACACACTCTATCGTATTAATATATAGATTTTACTACTATTCTTTGTTAATGTATTTTTTCTCAATCCCTCTCTTACGCTTTTATTTGTAGCCATTAACAAAGCCACAACCATTGTAAACCTTATTATGAAGTTATTCCTAAAGCTTATTAGTGTTGAATTTTATATGTGATGGTTACAATGGTCATATGATAGCTGATATTTAAAACTGAGTCAGTTGGTGCCAGGATGTTGGTGAAGCGAGGCGTCATGTAAGTCTAGTCATAGTGAAGACCAAGAAGATTAAGAGGAAAATGTTTACATTGGATTTTTAGGCTACCTTGTTGTATTCAACCGGGAAGCAGGCCACGGAAACAGTGTTCCACAAGCGGGCAGTTCTAGGAAAGTAGCTTTGTTCATGGAATTTGTGTTTAAATTTAGGCATATATAAAGGGGAAAATTGTTGATAACTGATGTAACCAGTCGAGTGACTTATTGTGAAAGTTCGGCTAGGGGGAGCATAGATTGGAGTTCAGACGAGCACATATCTTGGCAATAACGATAGAAAGGCACACAACATCTCTTCTGTGAGAAAGAGGTTTTAAGGAAGAGAAAAGAACATCACCTACTAGGTTTCGAAGTCAGTTTTGAATTCTATCAATGCAAGATAGGGCGCGCTAAGCAGCTACGGCTCAGATTTGGTAACTGTTTTATTGTAGGATGTACTTGACTCTTATACAGATAGAGGATTGCATTGGCAGTGAGACATCTACTGGAGTGGTAGAATGATCCAAACATTTTTCGACCTTGGCAACAGATTAGATATATGCATTCCATTTCAGATCAGGAGTAAATGTCTGTCCTAGAAGCTTATCAAGACATGGTGCTTCCCCAAGACGAGAGCCACTCATTTTAATTGGAGCCTAATGTGGGCCAAGGAGATTATGATGAAAAGAGGGAAGCTTGGGTTTAACTGCATCAAAATTAACCAGCCACCTTTTTCCTCATTGCGCCACGTGATCAAGATCAGAAAAGAGAGAACCAGAAACGTCTTGGTTATTGCTGTCATTTAAAGTTTTGCCGTAGATTGTAGCTTTACGTTTTCTACTTTCTTATTTTCTTTCTTTGTTTTACTTTTCTTTTTTTACTTTCTTTAATTTTTATACGTTTTATACTTTTATTTTTCTACTGTCATTTTTGTTCTCTCTCTCTTTTCTTTCTTTCTTTTTCTTCGTCGAATGTGCACCCTTTATTGTCTGATCATTTCTTGCCCTTTCTTCCCTCGCTTCCTTTCTTATATCGTAGGCATCTGTTTGCCGCACACTTGAAAGTCATTAGCTGAAGAATCAAGCAATTAATAAGTTAAGGAACCAAGATAATAAAATAAGACCTAAAAGTAAAACGAGGTTCAACTAGTGGGAATGAGTCAAGAGAATGAAGAAAGAAAATAAATAAAATGTTGAATAAAGGAATTCTGAACTAAAGAATTTTGGTTACATATACATTTTTGAACTCTGATGCGTTTGAACAACAACAACAGCAACAACAAAAAAATGATATACGTGCATATCAGCCAGGTTTAACTTGGAACCACCCTCTACTAATATGCTTACATGTAAATAAGATAAGTTTATAAACAAAAATTTAGATCTTCATGGCTTTAAATCGTCGGTTTGGAATTTCAGGAATTTTTAAAGAATTGTCGTCAGATTGTATGTAGCAATAAACAAACACACAGACATTTTGTATGTTTATCTGAAGCCGAAACTGTACTATAACTTTTATTAATAATGGAAACTTATAGGTCCTGGATATGACCTTAAACTATATCCGATGGTGAGGCTCCAGCTTGCGGGCTTTGGGGAGTGTGGAGCCACCCTTTAATTGCCATTGCTCCTAGGTCCACTCTGACCCAGAGTGATAGTACCTGTTAGGATCCCAACTATGGGTTAAATAGAAACCGACTTGAAAAAAACAAACAAACAAACAAATATCTTCTATTAAAAAAAACATTTCTTCAAAATAACTGGATTTGGCATTAAATAACCTAAAAAGGGTTGATATGCCATAAAACAACCAACCAACCTAGTATATGTCTCTCTGAAGCAGAAACTGTATTATTTATACATCTATAACAGTGAGAATGTGTGTGTGAGAACAATTCTTAACCTATATGTTAAAAGAAATTTTAATCTACAGACTTGCAATTTGGTATATAGGGTATTCAGACACGTGGAAAACTTTTTAATCCGTTTTCATCCGGAAAAAGAAGCTGCTAAGGGGGCAATATTGAAAAATTAATACGTGGGGGGGGGTCACCGGGTTTTTATCTGTTTGTCAACTGTTTCATAAATGCGTGAATGGTTCACATGACAGAGTCTTTATGTTAAGAATAAGTAGGTTTGAAAACACGTTTTAAAGATCGTGTCGATCTGGCCTATTGGTTATCGTATTGGACTCACTGTCTTTAGCTTTTGGGTTCTATTTCAGTTCGAGCATTATTTTTTTATTTACAAGAAGGGAACTGTTTAGAAAAAAAACATGATACTTGCATACATATATCTCAATTTCTGCATTAATCAAAACATGATATTTTTGCGTATTTTACGACTGGGCAGCCTGCTAGTTACTTCTATGAATAGTAGAGATTTGTTATCTGTTTTTCTGGTGCAGAAACTATGCTATTACTTTTATTAACAATGGAAAATAGCTATATATATATATATATGCGTCTGAAACTATAATATTACTTCTATTAATAACTAGCCTGGGTGCCCGGCGTTGCTCGGATGTTTGGAAGTGTGTGTTAAAAAAAAACATGGTGGTAGGCAGCCAGACTCGAACCCGTACCGCGAAGGAGAAAAACAACCTGAAAAAAAAAAAATGAAATCGAAGTGATACTCTTAAACAACGCATTTTTTTTTTTTTTTTTTTTTTGGTATATGGCTGTCTGAAGCCTAGACTATAGTAACACTCCTATTAATAATGAAGATTTAGTACATAGCCGTATAAAGCAAAACTATACTATTACTTTTATTAATAATAAAATTTTGTACAAGTTTCTCTAAAACCGGAAGTATACTATTACTTCTGTAAATAATAGAGATTTAGTGTATGTCTATCTGAATCAGAACTATATTCTTACTTCTATTAATCATGGAAATTTGGCATATGTCTGTCTGTCGCTGAAAATATGATATCGATACCTATAAATATTTGGGAGTTCTGAAAGCAGACACTGTTAAATCTATAGTAATGAAAGGGAGGATTAGTAAAGAATATTTTAGAACAAGGAAACTTTTACAAAAAGAAATTATTTATTTTAAATCTTGTAAAAAAAAATAAACATCTGGGTGGTATCACCTATTAGATATTCTAGGCCATTTATAGGATGTACATAATAATAATAATAATAATAATAATAATAATAATAATAATAATAATAATAATAAGAAGAAGAATAAGAAGAAGAAGAAGAAGAAGAAGAAGAAGAAGAAGAATATATATGTCCACAAAGTCTGGCTACATTATGTAGCCAGACTTTGTGGAAGCATCCTGTAGATTATGTAGCCAGACTTTGTGGGCACCCTGTATACACACACACGCACACGCACGCGCATGTGTGTTGATGAGTGTGATGTTACGGTTATGGGATGTGGTGATTCGCAGTGTCATTATTCTTTCAGAGACTCCTCTGGAGCTATCTGCGAGTCTACTGGTTAGGTCATTTCTGATCGCAAAAGCGACTCCAGCTCTTTTTGGTTGATCTACAGGACAGCCCTTCCAGAAAAAGGTTCTTCTTGCTTCTCTCAATTGGCCCTTTCCGCTGAGTCTTATCTCCTGCAATGCAGCTATGTCGATATTTGTATTTTCGAGCTCCAGATGTATGAGTACTGTTCTTCTATGTGGTCTGTCACCCAAGTCCGTATCTTGCATGGTTCTGTCGTTCCATGTAGCGATGTTCAAGTCTTGAGTGTTGTTATTTCTTGTTCTGTTATTGTTACCGCTCGATTGGAGATCCACTGCCCGCTGTTTGACAGGCAGATGCTCTTTGGATGAGCTTTGTTTACCTCACCTTTTATAGAGATGTACCCCTCCAGGGCAAGCAGTGCTATCCCTGAACAGGGCTGCTTGGTCATCTGTGCAGCTGGCTCAGAGTATCGTCGTCAACTCGGTACACCTGCAACCTTCACACACGGCCGCTTTTGCACAGAGGTTGGACTAGTGGCTCTCAGATTTCACACCTGCCACGGTTATCCTCACTCCATCACAACACGCTCCTAACTTGCTTGCGCAGTTTAGGTGTAGTATCTGTTGCGCATCAGATAGACACTCTCTGAACCGCCAATGCTCATGTCCAGTTGAGCGAACCCGCGACGACTGGCAGCATGAGGCCGAAAGCTTCTGGCCGAAAGTAATCTCAGTGAGGTTGACAGTCGCACTATCGTGTCCGCTACTACGCCTTTTCTTTCTGGATAAGGTTCCATAGCCTTTTAAGGAAAACTGCAAGGCAGCAGTAGGATTTGAAATCAGAGTTCCTATCTCTTAGCCTTTTGCTGTGATAAAGCCCCCAAGGCAGTGGTTTTTGATTTTGGGGTTGCTTCCCCTAGTCTTCGCCCAACCAAGGGCACTCTCAAGACAGTGGGGTAGGGGTTGGTAGTGTGCCAGGGCATGTCCACACATCGGTGGGCCATAACACACTACCTCTGGGGGTTCCCTACTACTCCGAGATCTCCTACAAGTTTAGCCTGGGGCCGCAAGGCACCCAGTTACCATGTGTGTCCAAAGTGGAAGCACTGTAGGAGTCTTGATGATGGAGAGGCTATGTACTGGCAGGGAAGACTGATGCATAGCTGCTCCCTTTTCACCGAGAGGTTAGCCAGCGGTCTTGGCTGAAAGCGAGAAGGCATGCAGGCATGAACTTAACACTAACTTGTACCTAACACACTAGACGCATCACATCCCCTCGTTGGATCAAGAAACCAAACGGACACACACAATATATATATATGTATAATATATATATATATATATATATATATATATATATATATATATATATATATATATATATATATAACAAAATAAAGAAACTATACATTCACATTAATGATAGAAAGATTGAAATAAATTTAGTATTAAATTTAAATCTCAACTATATTTCCCGCTTAGCGCAAACCCAATCTCGTTTCCATGAAAGCGCATGGGTTTAACGATCGCTCCTGTTATTGTTAAACTTTCGCACCGCATAAAATAAGTACCAGGCGATTTCTCATTCAATAAAAGTTAAATTAAATAATAACTGAATAAATAAGCGAGAAAAAAGTAATAATAATAATAATAAGGATGACAAAAGATAAAAACAAGGAAAACATTTGGACATGAATGTGAAAAGGACACGTAAGTCGAGAAACTGAATCCCTAATAACTGTAGCACAAGACAACTTGATAAGAACCAACCACATCAAAGCAAAGATCGATAAAACACAAGAAAACAGCAAATGCAAACTCTGTGGATAAAGAGACGAGACGATAAACCATATAAGTGAATGCAGCAAACTGGATCCAAAATAATACAAGAACAGATACGACCAAGTGGAAAGGATAATACACTGGGAATTATGCAAACAACTACATCTAGAACGCACAGACAAGTGGTACAAACATAAGCCAGCAACAATACTTGAAAACGAGAATCACGAAGTCCTATGGGACATGAACATACAAACTGATAAACCTATACAAGCAAGAAGACCGGATGTCGTAATAATTAAGAAGAAAGAAAAATTCTGTCAAATCGTAGACTTTGCTATTCTAGCTGACCATAGGAAAAAGATAAATGGTGTAAATACTAAGAGCTAGCCAGAGAACTGAAAGGGATATGGAAGATGAAGAAAATCAAAATAATACCTATAATAGTAGGAGCACTAGGAACAATCCCCTAAAACTTTGAAAAGAGAATGGGAGAAATTGGAATCAAAGGAATGACTGGAAAAATACAACGAACAACAATCATATAAACAGCTGAAATATTAAGAAAACCCCTTGAATGTGGAAACTAACATACTTGAGCAACAAGTGCGCGCCAGACAAACTGCTGCAAAGGCAAAACATGAAACACTACATGGAACCAAGAACATTGAAGCCGCATATCTATAAGTTCTCTAACCTACCCCCCCATTGCCACATCACTGCCCCCCAAAAAAGCGAGACCAAATAACCAAGTAGAGCCAAGGAGAAGGAAAGACCGATGAACTGACCAGACCTCAGCCGAATAAGTGCGAAGAGAACTGGGACCTTGGGGAGGCTTATTGCCACTCAAATCCCAGCAAAGATCAACAGCTGCTGCCAACTTGAAATCAATGGCAAGAAGCTGTTGCGATGATGCAAATTGATTTGCAAATGCTATCGAAAGAGGTGGAGAGTACTGGAAATCAGGGGAGACTTGTTGTCACTCAGCTTCCAGGGAACACCACAGTCTGTTTTCAGGGAAAGATCTGTGAAGACCTGTGTGAAAGCTCCTTTTGAGCCAATAATAATAATAATAATAATAATAATAATAATAATAATAATAATAATAATAATTAATAATAATAATAATAATAATAATAATAATAATAATAATAATAATAATAAAACGAGAAAATTCAAAAGGGAAGATAAACAAGTACACGGAACATTCATAAGGATGACAAAAGATGAGAATAACGAAAAAACATGAACATTGATATGAAAAAGACATGTAAGCCGAGAAACTAAATCCCTTATAACAGCAGCACAAGGCAACTTGATAAGAACCACACCAAAGCAAAGATCGACAAAACACAAGAAAACAGCAAATGCAGACTCTGTAGACAAAGAGAATAAACAAAGAGAATACAGTAAGTGAATGTCGCAAACTGGCCCAAAAGGAATACAATAACAGGTACGACTAAATGGGGAGGGCAGTACACTAGAAATTATGCAAACAACTGCATCTCGAACGCAGAGACAAATGGTACAAGCATAAGCTGGCATCAGTACTTGAAAACGAGAATCACAAAATCATATGGGACATGGACATACAAATTGATAAACCCATCCAAGCAAGAAGACCAGCTGTCGTAATAATTAACAAGAAAGAAAAATCGTGTCCAATCGTAGACTTTGCTGTTCCAGCTGACCACACGGTGAATATCAAAGAAAAGAAGAAACGGGGCAAATACCCAGAGCTAGCCAGAGAGCTGAAAGAGATATGGATGGTGAAGAAAATCAAGATAATACCTATAATAGTAGGAGCACTAGGAACAATTCCGACAAGCCCAGAAAAAAGAATAGGAGAAATTGAAATCAGAGGAGGGAGTGGAAAATACTACGAATGAAACAGATGGAATATTAAGGAAAACCATTGAATGCAAAAACTAATACACATGAGCTACATGCGCGGGCTAGACAAACTTCTGCAGAGGCAAAACATGAAGAAACGTTGCATAGAACCAAGAACATTGAAGCTGCATATCTACAAGTTCTCTATCCTCTTCTCCTCCCATTGCCTCATCACCACCCTTCTCCAAAAAGGGTGATGCCAAATAGCCGAGAAGGGTCAAGGAGGATAGAAAGGCTGAGGAGAGAGCGCTGACCAGAGTGCCGATGGACAAGCACAAAGAGAACTGGGACCTTTGGGAGTCTAAGTACCACTCAAATTACAGTGGAGACCAATGGCCGATGCCAGCGAGAAATCAATAGTAGGCGGCTGTTGCGATAACGCAAATTTATTTGCAAATGTTATCGAAATAGGTGGAGAGAACTGGAAATTTGGGGAAACTTGTTCTCATTCAGCTTCCAGGAACCCCACACGTTGTTTTCACAGAGATTTTTGATGACCTATGTGAAAGCTCCTTCTGAGGTATTAATAATAAATAAATAAATATTAATACATACAAATAATATAATGAATAAGACACCCACATTTATAGTAAACTAGCCTGGATGCCCGGCGTTGTCCGGGTGTTTGGAGCTGTATGTAGTAGGCAAGCAGGCTCAAACCCGTGACGCAAAGGAGGAAAAGAAAGTGGAGGTGTATGTAAGGGTGTTTGTTGAGCAAAATTAAATAAATAAATGAATAAAAAGAAAGAAAGAAAATTGTAAGCGCAAAAAAAGTGGAAATGTGTGTAAGGGTGTATGTTGAGCAAAGGAGGAAAAGAAAGTGAAAAAAAAAAACCTGACCTGTTTGCTGTTGCGCCCATCGCCAAACCGGGAGACGTATGTTTAAATTAAGGCTAGACAATCGGAAAGAGGCGACGACTTTCGAAAATATTAGCGAAAAAAGCGGCCCCTCCCTGTAGATAAGTGCCCAGTTGAGGGTGAAGGAATAATGTTTTGGACCATTTTTTCGATATTTTTCGTCCGAATGATCGAGGTTTAAAATGATACCGATCTCATGAAAATCTGTCCCCTCTATCGAAAGTTTTTGCGACATACATACATACATACATACATACATACATTTAAACAGACAGGTGAGATTTATATTCGACTAAAGGGGGTACTCGGCGTTGCCCGGGTGTTTGCAGGGGGGGGGGGGTAAATCAGAAGAATATAGAAAATAAAGATTAAACGAACATAATAACACTGTTTAAATATTATATAAAAAAAAATAACTACGAACCTGATGCAAAATAAAGAATAAGCGAACGGTGTTAAAACTTCTTTTAAAAAATCGAAAAAAAACCCAAAAAAAACAGCGAACGTTATGAAAAAATAAAAAAAACAATCGAAAATGATATAAATAACCCTGTTTCTATATTAAAACTTTAAAAATCGAAAAAAATGTACCTGATATGTCGGCTCGAGCGTGCAATCTTAAGATGACGATGCTATTACTATATCGGCTGGTCTATGACTGCATGAGCGTAGTCAGTTCTTTTTTTATTATATTTAAACTAATTTAAGAAAGAACTTTTTTTGCGCATGCTTATTTGGTTAAATTGTCATGAATAAACGATTTTTTTTGCTACCCCTCCCTATACGAAAGGCGTTAGGAATATATGTTTTTAGCCAATTTTTCGATATTTTTCGATATTTTTCGTCAGAAAGGTCGTGCTTTAAAATGATACCGATCTCGTGAAAATCCGTCGTCTCTGTCGAAAGTCTTGGCGAGACATACATGTATACATATATACATACATACATGCATACATTTAAACAGATTTTTGCCCTTTATATTATAGACTACCTAAGTTTAAAAATGAGTCTTGTTTTCTATTTGACAGCTCAACTAATCCCACTTCCGGTTCCTTTTTTTACAATATTTTCCATTTTTTACGATATTCTTTGTGTTTATTTTCTTGTTGAATAAAAAAAAGGATTTTATTTTCAAAATACTACAGACATTTATCATCCTGCTTATGTAATCTTTTATGGGGAATGCTAATTATTGCAAAATCACTTTTTACTCTGCAGCCTAATATTCAATCTCTAGGCCACCATTAATTAACAGCGAAAGAAAAGAATTTTAACCCTATATAATGTCTAATCAGCATGACAGCTTAGTCATATAGTGTTTATCGACAGAATTCGGAACATCGCTGTAGACCTAGTTTGGCTGCTTATTATAAATTCTCCCAAAGACCAAATGCTTGTTTTTAATGGGAGCAACAATAATGTTTTTATACGAATATTTATTATTATTACCTACACACACCAGTGTTTCATGCTAATTACTGTGGGGCGAAGGATTTAAATACAGATACAAAGTTACGTTTGACTCTTAGTTATAATTATATCCAGAATATCAGGAGAAGTAGAGAATCGTAATAAGATGGCGAATGTTCAGTATTACAAATTTTGAACATCTCCAATCTTAATAAATATATAAAAATATTATTTAAATTTCCACATAGATTTTTTATTTTATTTTAGCTGTGAATTTGAGTTCATTGAAAATGCATATATTTATTACTTTGAAATTTCCGAATATAAGGGCTTAAAAACCTTTTAATTGCATCTAAAATTGTAACGGAGCCATTGAGACGTATACAGAAGCAGCTAACGCATGCAAAAAGAATAAGCCCTGGCGCGAGTTGACGCCACGGCGAAGGAGAAGAGAAAAAAGGCGGACAGACATTTGGAACCACGTAGACGGCGACAGCGAGGCGAAGCACGTGCCAGCGTGAAATATTTGGAAAAACCCACGTGGCGAGCGACGTGGAAGCACATGTTGGTTCGAGAGGAACTTTTAAAAACAAGGTGCAATCCGAATTTTTAGCAACAAAACGGTCGGACGACCGCGTGCCTTGGGTTACAAAAAAACAAATCTTGTTGTCTTTGTAACTGGGTTCGAATCTCCCGATCAGCAGTAATTATCACTTTCTACACTGATGATTGCGAAAGCATGAAACACTAGTCTTCGTAGGCATATAAATTAAATAATTAAAGCTCTTTAATATTCTTTAATTAGAGCTTTATCTGGTTAATATTTAACATTATTACTTCCAGTCGTTGGAATGCTCTCTGACAGCTTTACCATGTTATACCCACATTTGGCACTTATAGGTGTTTAATTTTCTTTGAATCTCGTATTAATTACTGTTAGCCAAGAGATAACGTCTTAGCCAATGAAGTCAAAGGCTGACTTTGTAACTGGGTTCGAATCTCCCGACCAGCAATAATTATCACTTCTTGTAGCAATGGTTGCGAAAGATATGAAAATAATTATATATATATTAATTGACATTTACAACTCGTTACTTGAAATATTTTTACAGAAACAAGCGATTCGTTTATAACTTTGTTGTACGCTAAGAAACAAAATATTTTTTTATGTATTCATATGAATAAATATGATTATTTTGCGATTTTTTATGTAAATGTATTCATTTTTAAAATATGATTTTAAAGAAAAAAGAAGTAATCAATTTGTATTTTGCCATTTAGAAGTAAATCGCAACTTGTTAAATATCGAAGCTCTCATTCTAAATACGGGACAGCGTCCAGATACATCTTTTCTGTTCGAAATTTTACCAGATAAAAAAAGAAAAGAAAATCTTCGCCCAGAAATCACGTGGTATCGCGACTTCCTTTTAGTGTCATCTTAAACTTTTCCACTCAAACACGACCCTCGCTATGTAACAATTTTATTATCTGACATTCTTTATTCATTACATTCTCAAATTACGAGGGCTGTTTCAAAAGTAAAGCCTCCTATTTCTATTTCGCCCGAATGAATAAAGAGGGATTGCAAATTTCATTGTTAGGATGACTGAACTTATGCATTTATGACCTGAAAGTTTCATCTCTCTGTTGCAGACGTTGATTGTGCGAGAGTCTAAGAAAATAACCCCTCTCGTGGACGCGTGTGAGAAGCAGAGATGCGCCATTGAATTACTGGTGATAGTGCATCAAAAATGGTGACTATGTTTAAAAACAAATTCTGGACCACTAAAGGCCCCTCGTTTTAATGGTACCACTCTCGTTTTCGTAGCTCTTCAACTTTTTGTGTTAAAAACGTAAAAGGCTTTACTTTTAGAACGACTCTCGTAGATTCGAATACAGTTATGATAAGTATGTTTTATATATTTCATGTTTAACCTTCTTAGCACAGCTGGCCCAAAATTGCGACGAGTCTTCCGCCTCTAATTGTGGACAATACTACATACAAAGCCTCTAATTGTGGACAATACTACATACAAAGCCTCTAATTGTGGACAATACTACTTACAAAACTGGTTATATTTATAAGACACAAGAGCACAAATATCCACTATAAATTCAGCAATTGACTAATATGTGCATGATAAAATTACAATTTTCCATGAGCGCATGGTTAGCCTCATTATAAATTTAAAACGGTCGCCATTACCCTATGCAAATAAGTTAATTTTACGATCTATTTTGATAGTCTTGCTTATATGCTACACATATCGTATCCAAAACAAAGCTTCTATCTTTTCACCATTACTCTCTGATCCCCAAGTTTTCTCCAATTTTATTTTTATGGAAATCGTTCCAGAAAAGGTCCCTTGATGTAAGGAGCTAAAAATGTTACTTCAAGGTCAAAACTTACCAGTGATAAGTGTTGGATGAAATAGATTCTGATCTGGAAAACAGCAATTCTTCACTCTTTGTCAGAAACATCGCTCATGGAATGTGAGGATTAAAAGATTAAATAAAAGAAACAAGAGTTACGAGGCTGCTGAAAATAAGACCACTACTACTTTCCTATCTTAGTTTTCTGAAAATTTCACCCTTTTCTGTATTTCTCTCTATAGCTTTCTTTCTATCTCTTTTCTCTCTTATATATATATATATATATATATATATATATATATATATATATATATATATAATATAATATAATATAAAGCTGAATGTGTGTGTGTGTGTGTGTGTGTGTGTGTGTGTGTGTGTGTGTGTGTGTGTGTGTGTGCGGTCACGAACAGGCTCCTATATGGTTGACTATTTTTAAAAAACTGATTGCATATAATGATAGAAGATGTATCGAGACACAGGAATGGGTCTGTTTGATCCTGCAGAACGGTGGTTCATTAAAATTGTGAGGTCTGCATTCGCACCTGGTCCACAAAGTATGGAAATAAAAAATTTAAAAATTAAAATGAAAAACGTTTACAAGTGTTTTTGATATAGATGTACATAATAATACTTTGATAAGTATGTTTTAACTTAAATAGGGATGGTATAATAAAATTGTGGAGTCTGCGTTCGCGCCTGGCCTCCATAGAATGGAAATAGGCCCAAACTTTAATAAAGACTTCTCATATCTATCTGCGTAAGTATACTTTGATAATTATGTTTAAGTTTGAAGAAATATGGTATAATAAAATTATGGGGTGTTCGTTCGCGCCCGACCTTTATAGAATGGAAATATGTCACAAAGTTTAACAAGGTCTTTTAATATATATATATATATATATATATATATATATATATATATATTCGAGGCCTGTCTAAAAAGTATCCGACCTTAAGTTAGAAACAAATATTTCACATAGCTGATGGGGTTTGGACTCTAATCCCCTTCAAATAGATCCCTTGTGCTTGCACACACATAGCCTGCCGATCGCTCCACTGCTGAAAACACCTGTAGAAGTCTTCTTTTGGAATGTCATTGAAGCGTTTTGAACTCAAATAGATTTTTTTTTCTGACGTGGGCAGATAATTAGTGAAACGATTTAAAAAGTATTTTATGGATAGGCATCTATCTTGTCATTATGAGTTAGGCCACCTTAATAGCCATTTCCTGACACGTAGTTTTTGTAGGAAACATGAAAAACTCTCAATATTTATAATAAATATTTATGTTTGGTGACTAAATATAACTCCAGGCGGAGATATTTAATGGTTTGTTTTTGTTTTTATGGAAATTACTCTTGGCAAGGCATGAAGCCACTTGATGTATGCAGCTAAAAAATTACTACTTCAATGTCAAAAACTTACCAATGATAAGTATTACATGGAATGGATTCTGATCCAGAAAACAGTAATTCTTCTCCCTTTGTCAGAAACACCGTTCATGGAATGTGCGGACTAAAGGGCAACATAAAAGAATACGAGAGGTACGAGTCTGCTGAAAGTATATCCAATATCCATTTTCTACTCTCCTTAAATTATAGCGTTGGGTCGAATTAGTAAGAACTCCTTAAGACTCGAACCATAAATAAATGATCATATTTTCTCCGCGCGACTTGCTTACGTCATAATTTTCATGCGC
>NC_136487.1:135937682-136030182 GCF_053919585.1 Euprymna scolopes | reverse complement strand
AGCGGAAGATGGATTCGGGCAATGAAGAATTTATTGCTCACAGTAGAGAACCATCACAAATAGCCAGGTTGTTTATTATTGGTGACTAGCTCGGCAAAAAATGTTGTTTATTTAGAAAAATTCAACGGAAACTGATAGTTCGTATGACGGCCATCTGTAATGCAAAGTCAGTTGAAATGTTTAAACTGTTGTATTGAGACAAATATTCCGACGCATATTGCGTTGTAGATTTTATTTTGCAATTCTTTTAATATCATCTTCGTTCTCTTAAGAAGACCTGGCTCGGTAGAATATCAACCGATGTTCAAATATATTGATGAATTTTGAAAACAACTTCTTTGATCTTTGTCTGGAAGCAGATTGCAGTATCTGTTCTGAGACCGCTTCATCTTTTCCGTTCTTTTCTGTCAGTGAGAAGGGGGATTCTTATAGATTAAAAACATTTTTATATTTGTTCTAATCCAGAGTGACCCTTTTTTTTGGGGGGGGGTACATTTTCCCCACATTAAAAAATCTACCTTGTGTTTAAACCTGGCCTTATGTTAGTAAATAAATAGTAACAACGGGGTGAGAAAAGCTTGGCATCAGAATGAACATATCCTAATTGAATGATGTAAACGTTATTATTATTATTATTATTATTATTATTATTATTATTATTATTATTTTACTTCTGACTTGGGTTTTATAACATAACTAGTAGGATATTTATTCTAGTACGAGTATAAGCAATAAATATAGCATTAATATTAAACTTTAATAAGAAGGATGCTATAGTTTGAAGCGTAGTGTGAAAGAATTGTTTGAAGGCTAGGTCAATGCGGTATATATATATATATATATATATATATATATATATATATATATATATATATATATATATATATATATATATATATATACAGTAGCGTCCAAAAGTAAGGGATGAAACTTATGCAAACATTCATTATATATATATATATATATATATATATATATATATATATATATATAAAATAAACCCGCTGATGAGAAGGAAAGTATTTCTTCGAAACTCCGCGGATTAAGGACTATCCACTTATCAAGTGGTTTCCTTTTCAGATTAAATATGTTTTTAACTCTTTTTTAAAGTGTGTTTAAACATGTTTTATTAACTGTTTGTTCTTATATATATATATATATATATATATATATATATATATATATATATATATTGAAGGATTCATTATATATATATATATATTAAAGCATTCATTATATATATATATATATATATATATATATAGACAGAGAGAGAGAGAGAGAGAGATTTGTTATTGTTGTTTTTTTTTCAAGCGATACATGCGGTTAATATTGGCTCCCCCTCGAAGCTCATTTTTTTATTGACTTAGAAAGTCGCCCTTTTTAATTTGTTTGGACGTATATAACATTTTTATTTATTTATTATTTTTAAAACAGTTTTAAAAATAATAAATAAATGAAAATGTTATATAAATATATAATAATAATAATAATAATAATAATAATAATAATAATAATAATAATAATAACGAACAAGATAAATGCAATTGTAGACACCGCACAATTTGCCCAGTCCAAAATAAATGTCTAACAAAAAGTGTAGTTTATCAAGCAACAATATTTGCGAAAGAAAACCCGAATAACAAGAAATATTACATAAGCATGACTTCCTTAGATTTTAAAACCCGATAATATGACCACAAAAGTACCTTCAAAAATTAAAAAAACACCGTATAAAAACAACACTAGCGAATAAATACTGGGAACTCAAAGAAAGCGGACATTCGCCGGTAGTCGATTGGAAAATAATGAGACAAGCTACCACATGCAGACACTTAAACGACCCATGTAAATTATGCCTCCATGAAAAATTTGCTATCCTGTACTTTAAAGAACCTCAAAATCTATTAAACTGTAGACGAGAAATAGCAAACAACTGTGTTCACAAAATAAAACTCACTCTAGGATAGCGATACAAAATAGCTTTAAAACTAACAATAACAATAGAAAACAAACAAATAAATAAATTAAATAAACATGAATATACATAAATCACACATATATGTATATATATATATATGTGTGTGTATATGTGTGTGCATGTGTGTGTACACATAGGTATATTCATATATATATATTAAAAAGAGGGAAAAGATCTACCTTAAACCACTAACCTAGTTCTAAAACAGATCCTTTGTTCGATAAAATGCATGCCCATTGGCTGATAGGAGGGGGCGCGGTGGATACTAGAAAGCTGATTGGCTAACTAGTAATCCTCAACATATATAAAAACAAGAAGCAACCACAAAATTCGCGCATAAGCCTGACGAATCCTACAGTGGATGAAACACAGAATATTCAGTGTAGCTTAGTCGCCATATATATTTTATAAATTACTAACTAGCTCTACCTACTATTGAGCACTTTTAAAGTAAATGCTTAAAGTTTACGCATAAATCTATACTTTCGTATATTAAATTTATGTGAGTAAATGAAGTAGTTATATATATATATATATATATATATATATATATATATATATATATATATATATATATATATATATATACAGTAGCGTCCAAAACTAAAGGACAACATTTTAAATTCTAATATTCGTTAGAAATAACAACTGTGAAAACTGAAATTTTGACAGCTGGTATTCGTTATCATCCATAATAGCGTACTAAAATTTGAATCATTTGCAAAGGATAGAACAAGAATTATAACAATTATTTATTTATTTTTAAAATAGGAAAATCCAACCGAAAAGTTTCGAGAATTTCTTAGGCACACAAAGAGTAAGATTTCTCTAGACTTAGCAATATTTATTCAATGAAACTGCTCATGTACTTTTTGAAATTTTTTAATCTATCGCAAGAGCTGTATTGCTGTGATATTTGGATTTTCTTCAATTTTTGTCTTCAAAACATAAATCATACATTTTGAGGGTCTTCCAAACAGTTGATTTTTCCATAGCATTGTCACTATGCACTTCACAAATCTCTTTGAAAGTTTTAGCAGCTGTTTCTCCTTTTTTTTTAAAAAAAAAAAAAAAGAAAAATAACATCTAGCCGAGCATGAAATTTGTTGCAATCCATTTTCTTGTAATGAGGGGTATCTGAAAAAAAAAAAAATTCGAAAATTTTGTCAGCGATGGAAAAAATATGCGTAACACGTGCTAAGTTTCATTTGTGATTTAAGTAATATTTATATATGCTTGTTAAGAGCCTTCAAAACTTGTACTTTTAAAACGCGAAGGACTTTCCGGACCACCTAATATATATATATATATATATATATATATATATATATATATATATATATATATATATATATATATATGTGTGTGTGTGTGTGTGTGTGTGTGTGTGTGTGTGTGTGTGTGAGAGAGAGAGAGAGAGAGAGAGAGTTCCTTATGGACTCCTTAACGGCTGACTCTATTTTTATGAAACTTCATTCTTAGATAGGTTTTGTATCGGAATGTCTTCGATAAGTATCGATAATCGATAATCGAAAAACTCCGATGAAAGAAGTCACAGGTGATTTTAATCAAAGTTAACACCTTATGCAGTCTAATATCACAAGTGCATTTGAGAAATCGTATTACCACACAAGCAGAAAGGCATATAAAATAAATAGTAGGTTCTTTTATATTACAGAAGCGTGTTCGAGACGAATGTTTCTGTTTCGAGCACAATTGAAGCATGATACTTGACTTTTGCATTTTAAACTTTAATTGAAGACATTATATATAAAAAAATAATATATAAACTCAACACTAGTTTCTCTACAGTGCAATGTAGACTACACTATATTGTGAACTAAGTCACTGCGAGGAGGTAACTAAACCAGGAAATCAATCGATTTGACTTGAAAATGGCCGATTGAACCTATTTCGATTACAATAAAAAATATGGGCGTGAGAAACATTCTTTAATCATCCTTCAATCCCGGACAACGTCGGGTCTATTTGCTAGTGTGTATATATATATATATATATATATATATATATATATATATATATATATATATATAACAACATTCATTAGATAAGAGAATCATTTTCTGTGTGCGGATGCGTAGGAATATTTATATGTAAACGATGCACGTGTTGATAAGACATATGACGAAAGTAATTTGCGTTTATAACGCTAATTCTGTTGAATAACTGGACTATTATTTGCAGTTATTACCATTTATATTTTTGGAACGAGTGCACTTCTGGGAAGAACCCTTCAAATGTTAAAGTATACACATTTTATCGCTAATGGTTTTGCCATTCTGTGTGAGAACATAATCATCTAACTTGTGCTAATCACGCCCCCCACATTATCCAGCCCCCCCCCCCGTCTCTAGTTTAGATTTCTCTAGACTTAGGCATAAAAGTCTAAAAAATGTCATTTAGTAATGTCATTTGGTTACGTAGCACATCGCTTCCAAAGTCGAGGTTTGCTCTCAAAGAAAATAAGGCCTTGTTATTGATGTTGGCACTGTACACTGATGTCTAAGTCTAATAAGCAAGGTCCTTTTCTCCTCTATATTACTCCTTTCTCCAAGAAGAGACGTTGCTAGTCTATCTCTGCTCTAGCGTTATTTTCATGGCAGGTGCTCGACTGAGCTTCAGTGTATGATCCTTTTATAAAACATTCACAACAAATACTCGTCTAACTACAACCACTGTCTACAATTTCCCTACTCTCTATCTGTTCCCAAAACTAAAAGAAACATCCATGAGAAAAATTTCTTTCCTATAACTGTTCCTTTGTCGAACAGAATACCGCGGAATGCTTCCCATCTGGTTAAAACAAGGTCGCTATCAAGTCCTATCTCAGTAAGTTCTTGTTGAGCCGTCTTCTTAAATAACCACATTCTACCGAATTTCTACCACTACAGATCATTACGCTGTTGTCTCATCAACCACCTGAGACTCATGAACTCTTATCCTTGAGTGGCCTACGGGCCTTGATAAGCTGTGTTAAAATATGTCTCCTTTGAACTATACTGGTCACAGTGATATTCAATATTTTAAGCACTAAAAAGACTCGTGTGTGCGTAGTGCGTGATTAGAAATTAAGATACCTTTTTCCCTCATGTTTTGTGTCTAACGCTTTCGAGACGTGTTCGGCTCAGATCTCTGTACATGGTTATGCAAATGAAGTCAGTAGATAATCTCTTAATTTGGTTGTCCATCGCCAATGTGGCTTTTAAACGTTCAGATAGGACACTCAGACTGTTATCTATTTCAACATCTCAATTTCTCTGTAAAAATAAGCTGTATCTTATTTTACGTGTACAAGAAATTTTTCATGTTTACCTTGGCAATTCATACCTATTTCTAATATTTGGGAATTGTTAACGTAGACTTTTGTTTTCATATTTATTTATGTTAGATATATGTTAGTTTTTGTGTATCTTGTTTCTTGTACGTTTGTCTTGTCTCTCTTTTACTGTTTTTAAAGTTTACTTCAGTTCGTTTTAAGAGATCAAGGACTCGTTCTTGACATAACCCTAACCCTAAACCTAACACTTAAATTTATTAGTATTTAGACTAATCTTAAGTGGGCCACTCTGTATTATACATAGTTTCCATTCATAGAAAATCCTAAAAATAGTCTGATTTGTACTATATGGCGGATATGTTGCTTTTCGATCCAAATGAGGCTTGTTGCTTGTCTTATCCAATGTGTATCCAAATACTAAACAATAAAAAGACCTACTTCATTAGTTCATTCTTATTTACATTCGACTACCATTCGAGTTACTTTTAAGTGGTCAACCCTGTATTTTTAGAAGATTGTCTTTCATATAATTATCAAACAATGAGGGAAACTCATCTCTTCTCCGTTAGGTCGACAGTGTTAGATACAAGGTCGGGTTTTAATGTGGAAAAATCCATCTCCCCAAAAAGGAGTATTCTAGACTTATATCAAAAATTTAAATTACCTCAGTATAGAAAGATGTCTTCCTAAATGATTGAAGACAGAAAAAATGCAAGGCATTATCAGAACATATAGTACACTTTTATTCTAGTCAAATGGACAACGATTTCATGTAAACAAAGAAAAGTTCACAACGAAAGAGCTTTTCCCACTACATTTTTGTTTTATTTTTTCCAACCAACTAGTATTCGAGCTTATTTTAAATTCGCCACTCTGTGTTATACGTCGCTCCCGTTCATAAACAAATATTAAAAGTAGCCCAATGTCTCAACCACGATGTTTTAAATGCTGAATATATTGCAAAGTATACCGATTATGGAAGCCTGTGAGCAATTAAAGAAACATAAAAAAAACTTTCATAGACATGTACCCAAAAGTATGAAATTGGTGCAAAAATAATGTCGTTTTTTTTTGTTTTTGTTTTTTTCTACGTCCAACTTTTATATAAAAAAACGACATTATTTTGCATCAACCAAATAAAACCACCGGCAAAATGTTGTATTCAGAACCAGTTTAAGAAATGGCACAAAGCAGCTTCTGTCCAAACGTGAAGACGCAAAAGCCCAAACTAATCCTGAGACTTAGAGTTGCCCATAATATTTAGCGATGGTTTACAAAATAACTCTAAGTCAACTAAAAGACTATCCCAGCAATTTGGTGTCTAACCAACAACATGTGAACGTTTACCGAAATCTCTGAATATAAGAACTACAGACTTTTATTGTCTCATTCTTTCATTCTAAGAATTTGGACAACTTTCCCGTATTTATTTATGACGCCATTGCGTTTTTTTTAATTTTTTTTTTAATATTTATTACATATCGAATATTGAGCTTCATTTTACTTTAGAAATTGATTCTCACAAGAATCAACTTTACTTGTCTAATTTTAAGTAGCCCTTTCTCTAAAATAGGTCGTTCATATTCGTCAATTCATCTCAATGCAGATTCCAGCTGTGAAAAACATAATAGCGTTTACTGTAATCTCTGAATATAAGAAAGAAATGTAGTTCACAATAGAAGACCCACTTCCACCGCTCCATTATTACATTTTTTTTTCCAGTCGATTAATGCTTGGGTTACTTTTAGTGGTCCATTCTATATAATATTCGTTCATATTCGCCTATTCATTCCGATGTAAATTCCAGCTATGGAAAAGACAATAGGAAAGAAACAGATCATTTTACAGGTGGAGCATCCAACACCCACTAGATGCACTACTAAAAGATATTAACATGGTGGATAGAGCGAGCCATACTCTCCACAATGTACGCCCTTTTCAAATAAATTAAGGCGTAAAGAGAGTCTAATAGTGCAAACTATCGTCTATATGATCAATAGAAAACCAGACCGCAATGTCATTTTAAAAATATCTGCTATTCCCTTTTACCCACTGTTTCCAAGTATTCAGACTAGTATTTAATAGCCAGTGGTAAAGAGTAGCTTTCTTGGAAATATGCAAGTTTGGGTATTTTTGCGTATGTGTGGGTGGGGTTAGTCATGCGATAAGCCTCTACGACTGTTGGTGATATTGTCTTGATAGCAAGTGTTAGTCATAAAAGGTTGTTTACACTCGGGAATGAGGTGGCGAAATAGTTTATGCTCAACAAAGAGCAGAAGGTAAGAACACACACACGCACACACACACACATAATATACACATAAACACACACACACACACACACATATATATATATATATAGAGAGAGAGAAAGAAATATATTACATACCCATAAAATCTTATGCACATATACATATATACTCATACACATATATACATATGCATATACATATTTAAATACACTAGGTTGGTGTAAAAATAATATCGTTTATATATATGTAGTTTAACGTGAAAAACGACATTATCTTTACACCAGCCTAATATATACAGCCATATCTATCTCTCTCTCTCTCTCTATATATATATATATATATATATATATATATATATATATATATATATATATATATATATATATATATATATGGGGGGATATATACTCATATGTATGCATGAATCTCTCTCTCTAAATATATATTAGGTTGGTGCAAGAATAATGTCGTTTTATATATATATTATTTTTACACCAACCTAATATATATCTATAGAGAGAGATTTATACATACATATGAGTATATATCCACACACACACACACACACACACACACACACATATATATATATATATATATATATATATATATATATATATATATATATATATATACTAGCAGAAAAATTCCGACGTTCCCCAGGATTGAATAAGACTCAACTAATGTTTCATATTTTATTGTCATCGAAATCGGCCATTTTTCAATTAAATCCATTAATCGTCTGCTCTAATTGGGGAACTACCGCGTTGCACCGGGAGGAAGTTTCACATTCCTCCCTATGGTGACTTAGCCCACAATACATTGTAGTCTACATTGGACTGTAGAGAATCTACTGCTGACTCTATAAAATTATTTTTATATAATGGCTTGAATTTAACTTTAAAATATAAAAGTCACGTATCATGTTTCAATTGTGATCTAAGCAGAAATATTCATCTCGAACGCGCCCCTGTCATATCAAAGAACCTACTGTTGATTTATATACCGAACCTTTCTCTTGTGCGGTAATAAAACTTCTCAAATGCATTTGTGATGCTGGAGAGTGTAAGGAGTTAACTTTAGTTAAAATTGCCTGTTCTTTCTTTCATCGGATTTTTTCAATTATCGATTATCGATACTTATCGAAGACATTCCGATACAAAACCTTTCTAAGAGCACTAGTAGGCACAGAAAGTACGTTTAGAAATCTATACGGGACACACTCACTCACATGCACACGCGAACAAAAATTCTTTTATATTATAGTAGAAATAAAGTAAACTTGTCTATCTGTTTGTCTTAGGAAAGGTTTCTATCAAACTCCTCTATAAATTTTTAGTCGAAAGACTTGAAACTTGATAGATTTAGACATGTGGAACAAATTCGATTTAGTTTTTAGCCGATAAAAATAGCTGCTAAAGGATTTTAAAAAAATCAAATATGAAACCTGGCAGGCGTAAGTTGGGTTAAAATGTCTTCTAGGCATGCGTAAATATACATTTATACCTTAAAGTCGGTTAAATTTTTAAGTTTTCTTATTGACCTGACGATAGCTCAAACTATTAATGACTAAAGCTAAATGTTTTAGTTTCGAGTGTAGCTGATGATACCCAAGCATTTTTTTTTAATTGCTACCATATATTGGGTACAATATAATAATCAATAAAAAAATTAGCGCCATAATAATAAATACGAAATCTGCATGAATTAAAATATCATATTTAATCGAATGAAACCACACTCATAATTTAATTCATTTATATATATATATATATATATATATGTGTGTGTGTGTGTGTGTGTGTGTGTGTGTGTGTGTGTGTGTGTGTGTGTGTATACTAATAATTTCATTTATTTTGTATTAAAATCGGAAAAAAGAATAACTGTCGTGTTCAATATATATATATATATATATATATATATATATATATATATATATATATATATATATATATATATATATTGAACACGACAGAGTTATTCTTTTTTCCGATTTTCCTGGATATCTTTTCCATTAGCCGAGCGGTCTTTTTTATTTCAGTTGGCATATGTATAAAATGTCTCCCAAAAGTGTTCTTCAACCATATTCTTCTAAAACGCTTTCTATCGGTGCATCCGATTATCATCATGAGCGGTTGATGTTGTCGTATTCTTTTTCTTTTCCTTTAAGGCTTTGCGTATTTATACATTTTTTTTTCTTTATTGGTTATAAAGGTGGGTGCAGGATGGTTAGGGGCGATTTATTTTTATTCTTAATTTCGATTTTCTTATTTTATAGTTTATTTATTTACTTTCTTGTTAGTTATTAAATACTGTTAGTATATTTGTCCCGGTGTCAAATCAGATCCGGCTAAAAGGGGACTGTAGTTTTTTTATAAGTATGGTTTTTAGCAATTTTAGTCGTCGTATGCAATTGTTAAGGTATCGCATTTTAGTTAAGATATTTCTAATATTGGGCGATTGTTGTTTTTTATCATGGGATGTTAGGTGTTGTTTTATTGTGGTGTAGTTGCTTAGGCGCAAGTCACCTGGGTTTCAGACCCTTAGTTCGGATTCGTTCATTTGATGATTCCAATGGAAAGCATTAGTCGAGTCTTTGACTTCCAGTCTGTGGCTTTCATGGTTCGTGTGAGTAGCGGCGTTGTTTGATTATGGAAATCATTATATACCATCTCTCATTGCATAAAATCTGATACATCTTATTTAATTATTTAATCTTATTGTTTATGTTTTCCATTATATTTTTTTATTTTAATTTATAATTTCAATTTGAGCTATCATATATTTATAACCTTATTTGCTGTTGTTATTTATTTCATTAATTACTACTTTTTTAAATTTTGTATTTATTTATTCATTTTCATTTAATTATTTTGAAAGTCTTATACTAAAAATGTATTATTTTCAACCTGTAATTATTATGTACAAATATTCTTAATTACTATTTTTTAAATTTTTATTTATTTATTCATTTTCATTTAATTATTTTGAAAGTCTTATACTAAAAATGTATTATTTTCAACCTGTAATTATTATGTACAAATATTCTTCAATCAAGTTTTAGTCATTATTTTCAAACTAGTTAAATTGGTTATCACATTTTACTTCACTTGAATAAATCATATTTGCATATTTATATATTTTTAAAATACACTAATCATATAATAATAATAATAATAATAATAATAATAATAATAATAATAATAATTTCTTATTTTAATTAATTAAAACGTGTATATCCATAAAAAATGAATATTATCCGTTAAAGGGTTATAATCTATTTTCTTGATTTAAGTTAAGCTATATCCTTTTTTACAATCTTATTTTTAGATATGATTTTTTTTTACCGAATAAAATTCTATCAGTAGTATACCAAACTAGAATATTCCCAGAGGAAAATCCGAGGGAAGAAAAATTCTACATAGGAAGTTCCCAAATAACGTTCAAAATATATTTTATGGACATACACGTTCGATGAATAATCAAACGTATGAAAAATACACCTCGTTATCGTTACACTACTGCAAACTAGTTAGAGCAAACAAAACACCAAAGATAGAATGGAAAATTATTAGGAAAGCCAAGGTATGCCACTCATTAAACTCGCCATGTTCGTTATGTATATAGGAAAAACTTGAGATAACAAGGTTTTAGGACAGGGACAAACTATTAAATACTAGCGGGGGTACCCGGCGTTGCCCGAGTGTTTGTTTCCGGGACGGGGGGGGAGTTTTAAAAAATGTTATGGAGTAAAAGTAGGAAAATAAAGTGTGAAAAAAAACAAAAAAAACATCTGCAACGTTAACAGTTCGGCCACCAAGAAAAGTCCATTCCTGTTGTTTAGGAAAAAAAAAAACACTATGGTAGGTCGGCGCGAACGTGAAAATATAATGTGAATTGTCCAGCACCCTAACCACTACGCCACAGAGCACTGCAGCTTAGTTTAGTGATTTTAAATAACTTCGCATGAGAGAACTACGAAGCCAAACCGGTGTTCTCTTCTCAACTGTTCCTTGTGAACGATCTCCAAACGGTGTTAAGTGGTGGCAGGGGGAGGAGGAATTTTTAAGAGAGAAAATATTTTACCACTTCCATTGATCTTAACCGATTTTGGCCGTGACTTCTCAGCAGAAAAAGTATAGAATTCTAAGATTATCGAGGAATTTGAGAACTAATAAGCCTATAACAAACCGCAGATATTGTTCTGCCGTTTGTGCATAATGTATTTGCATGAAATATCTTGATTTTTAATCCTATTAAGGTCAAAATCCCACGGGAAAAAATGAGTTCATTTTATTTATATAGATAGAGAAGAAGATATATAGAGAAGAAGAAGAGAAGAGAAGATAGAGAAGAAAGAAGAAGAAGAATAGAAGAATAGAAAGAAGATAGAAGATAGAAGAAGATAGAATAGAAGAAGAATAGAAGAAATAGATAGAATAGATAGATAGAAGAAGATAGAAGATAGACTAGCGGGGGTACCCGGCGTTGCCCGAGTGTTTGTTTCCGGGACGGGGGGGGAGTTTTAAAAAATGTTATGGAGTAAAAGTAGGAAAATAAAGTGTGAAAAAAAAAAAAAAAAAAAAAAACATCTGCAACGTTAACAGTTCGGCCACCAAGAAAAGTCCATTCCTGTTGTTTAGGGAAAAAAAAAAACACTATGGTAGGTCGGCGCGAACGTGAAAATATAATGTGAATTGTCCAGCACCCTAACCACTACGCCACAGAGCACTGCAGCTTAGTATAGTGATTTTAAATAACTTCACATGAGAGAACTACGAAGCCAAACCGGTGTTCTCTTCTCAACTGTTCCTTGTGAACGATCTCCAAACGGTGTTAAGTGGTGGCAGGGGGAGGAGGAATTTTTAAGAGAGAAAATATTTTACCACTTCCATTGATCTTAACCGATTTTGGCCGTGACTTCTCAGCAGAAAAAGTATAGAATTCTAAGATTATCGAGGAATTTGAGAACTAATAAGTCTATAACAAACCGCAGATATTGTTCTGCCGTTTGTGCATAATGTATTTGCATGAAATATCTTGATTTTTAATCCTATTAAGGTCAAAATCCCACGGGAAAAAATGAGTGCATTTTATTTATATAGAGATTAAACAAGAAACTGCAAGCATTTCAAAATGCATGCGCTTAAAGAACTCTAAGTTATGAAGATCTGAACTGCTACAATCAACAGCTTTGATGATAACAACAACCCCCATCCTATCACCCCGCAAAAATGATAAGTGAGGTCTTGATTATGATTCTATCCAACTTATTAGATAAGTCTGTTAATATTCTATTTTCTCATAGAATACAATGATTACTATTTTAAAAAAATGCTTGTATAAATATATCTAAATTAAGCGAAATACTAAAAATATATACAGTCCCACGCAAAAGCATTGGATACATTACATTTTTCTTTATAACTTTAATTAGGGTTCAAGATTTTACCTAAAATTTGGTCAGTATATTACTATTACTATTCTACATTATATTTGGAGTAAATCAAAGTTAACGTGGCACTGTATATGTATATATTATGTTATGAAATGAATAAGTTAAGTACGATAATATGAAAAACATTTGTATTCCGTTTATATAGCCTCCTAGTTCAGTTCTTTGTAGTTGTATACATCTGTATAAACATTGAGGTAGTAGTAACTTGTTTTAAAGCCGGGCCTGTTGACTTCAATGAACATGCAGTACTAGTTTTATGTAGACAATTCGTACAATCTAAGAAAAATAGCGAATGGGTGGGTGCGCGTAATATAGTTGTGTAAAATTTCTATTCAGGTATATGGCTATAGTGGTGTTGGTTAAGAAAGGTATAAAATATGTTTATATCCATATCTATATATATGTATATATGTAGATGTGCGTTTGTATGTCTATGTATGTATGTATGTATGTCTATGTATGTCAGATCATGTCATATGCTACTGGTACCATGTAACCCAGTACTACCTGCCTCATGGTCGGGTCACCGGCGACTAAACTGGTTCCTCCACCAGACTTGTTTGGTGAGGAGGGCGGCTAGTCTCCCTGAAGGATTAAAAACAAGACCTCCCAAAGGACGAATGAACTCTTTTTCTGGGTCAACGGCCAACTAGCACCGTGTATATTTGTGTGTGTGTATATGTGTATTGGGGTGGAGAGGGCTCCCGTAAGCCGTGGTAAAGGCAACCTTTCTAGGAGAAGCAAATCTCTCATTTAAAAAACCATAAAGCGGAAGACCAGTACCCGCATTAAGCTGGTCTGCAGTTTAATTTGTTGCTGGCTATCTTGCTCTTGCTTGTTGCTGGATCTCAACATTTTGAACCGAGAGAGAGACTTAGCTGTTGTACAAAGCTAAGACTCTGTAACATCATCTTTGTATAGATACTCCCTCAGGTATTTGGGCTCATAGATTTTAAATGTCTGAGGGAGTGGCACTCGTCTGACAAGACGTTGCAATCATCATGTCTATGTATGTATGTATGTATGCATGTATGTCTATGTATGTATGTATGTCTATGTATGTATGTATGTCTGTCTGTATGTATGTATGTATGTATGTATGTATGTCTATGCGGACTATTGAAATTGGTAATCTCATAATAGTGCATTTATTGGATGGGGTTACCATCACTGCCGAAGTTAGAGTGCACTTTATTAATTAATAATAACTAGATCCTAATAAATATTGACCATAAATTAATATGAAGTATATTTCATAATAAATAAACTATAGAAAATTGACTATAGCTAAAAAGAAGAAATAGTATCACAAGGTTACAGATGTACACAACCGTGGCTTATGTGATATGTATATGTATGTTTGTGTATATAGTTGTATGCATATATGTATGTAGGTCTATGTATATATGGATAGCTGCGCGGTTGTATCTGTATGTGTGCGTATATGTATGTATATGTATGTGCATATATATATATATGCGTATATATATGTATGTATGTGTATATATATGCATGTGAGAAGGGAATGTGATTATGTTTTTTATGTTTTTTGGTTGTTGTCTATATATTTTAAATTTTCTAATTGATTAGTATCAGTACAATCATAGTAATATATTTTGTATATGTATATAAAATATGCATGACTATTGATTAATCACAATTATGTCTGTATGTATGTCGACGATAGTTATTTATATGTATATGTATATGTATATATATATGTATGTATGTACATATATATTTATATTTATATATGTATGTGTATGTATACGTATTCACGTGATATCACCTTTTTCTTCACCATATTCACTCTTCACTTTTTGTTATCAAGTTAGAACTTGTACTTACTTGCAGTTTCTTCAAATACTTTTGTATGCAAAATCCGATCCCGCATTTTGCTAATTTCCTGCCCTCTGATGAGAAGGAAAGTATTTCTTCGAAACTCCGCGGATTAAGGACTATCCACTTATTAAGTGTTTCCTTTTCAGTTTAAAAATGATTTTAACTCTTTTTCAAAGTGTTTTTTTAACACGTTTTATTAACTAGTTGCTCTTATCTATATATCTATAAAAGTGAAAGTGTCTGTCTGTGTGTGTATCTGTGTATGTGTGTGTGTTTGTACATTTCCTTACGTATTAACTCTGTAAATATTAAGTCTACAGACTCGAAATTTGATATACATGGTACTGAGATTGGGAAAATCGATTTGATCAGTTTTCGGCCAGAAATTTGGCGATTAAGGGGTCAAAGTTCAACGATTTGACCTTTGAGAACTCTGCCAAACTCCTCTGACAATTTTGGGTCTAAAAGCTTGACATTTTAGATATAGGTTTCTTGGACATGATCCAACTTAATAACTCAATTTGAGCCCAAAACAATAAATGTTAAGGGGTCATAATAGGGGTCAAAGTTAAAAAAATTGACCACTTTTTTTTTTTTTTTGCTCAACATACATCATCAAATAATCGGGCAACGCCGGGCAACGCCGGGCAACGCCGGGCACCCATGCTTGTGTGTGTATATATATATATATATATATATATATATATATATATATATATATATAGAGAGAGAGAGAGAGAGAGAGAGATAGATATAGATAGATAGATAGATAGATAGATAAATTGTCACTACAGAAGTTAAGATTAGAGAAAATAAAAGAATTAAAAAAATAGATGGGTCAGAGATATGTCCTTGCTTATCTTGCCCCAGACTAGCCCCTCTACCCCTATTCCAAATGAAATACTTCTCTGTGTCCTCCTCCCAAATCTAAGAAAAGATTCTATTTTTGTAGGTGATGTAAGAGAATGATTTTGTATCTTCAGTTGAGATTTCCAAGGAAATTCTTGGCCTGAAGACATAGTCACCCCAATAACGGGTGATTACAGAAACATGTATGCACATATGTAGCCATCAATGTTTGTATAAGTAAATTAAATATACCTGCTCTGTTAACTCATTGAGCACTCTTTGGTAGACACATGTTGTTTCAGTGGATGTATTTCTAAGAAACTAGGCTACACTGCCATAATATATATATATATATATATATATATATATATATATATATATATATATATATCAACTTGACGTTATCTGAGATTCATTAGTAGTATATATATATAAATTTTAAAGTTATAAATGAAGAGAAAGATTGTTTAGTTTCTTATTGCATTATGATTTCAAAAATTATACCAAGAAAATGTCTCATTTTTATCCTTATTCTTTTTCTTGCATCATTCTTCCCCCCCCCTTCTTTCTGGGTTTTCTTCATTTTTTTAGATCAATGTTTTGATGATGACGATTGTTGTTGTTGCTGTTATTGTTGTCATTCTTGAGCATCATAAAATTCATCATATGATTATTGTTGGCATTCATTTCCCTGATATCTTTCCATTTAGAATTATTTCTAGAAAGGTATCAAATGCTTCCGGGGTGGGGGGCACGTTAAAGTTGCTAAAGTCAAAGTAGAACTAACTGGATTCGAACTTGTCACACCCAGGTTGTCAGTCCGTGTCGTTAACCACTCAGCCACTGTCTTAACGATGATGATGATGATGATGATGATGATGACGACGACAACTTGTACTTATTTCCCGACATATCCCTATCTAAAAGTCCATCTCCTAATTTAACGCCATTTTAGAAATGCGTTCAAGTCGCTTGCAACCCAAAATGTACAAAGGCGAAGATTCAAAATAAAATGTTGATTTTGCAAACAGTGAGTTTAGTTTGAAGCCGATGAGAAGGTCACGCCTACGTTAAGGGCGAACCTGAGATGCACTGAGTTTATGTGACGTTTAACTGAACAGGCAATGCATTTCTTCCACGATTAACATAAACACGGGTGTTAAAATTGTGTGGGTGTTTACGTGAATGATTCTATGGAGGTCTCTAAAACACAACACAGCGAATAAAGGGTCCTTCATGAACAAAACAGACACCACATATGCTTAACTCTCTCAGGCCAAACCAAATTCTCGTCAACTTTAGTGTATATATATATATATATATATATATATATATATATATATACAACGTCGCAGCGCACAAGAGCCGAGAAAACCAACAAACCGGAAGTCAAAGACTAATTTGGACTCATCAGTTAGTAGACACATCCGAAGTCGGGTTGGTTGGTTGTTTTTGTTTTACGGCATATCAACCCTTTTCGGGTTATTTAATGCCGAATCCAAAGATTTTGAAGAAAAAATTTTTTAATAGGATATATTTGTTGTTTGCAAGTCGGTTTCTATTTAACCCATAGTTGGGACCTTAACAGGTACTACCACTCCGGGTCAGAGTGGACCTGGGAGCAATGGTAATTTAAGGATGGCTCCACACTCCCCAAAGCCCACAAGCTGGGGCCTCACCACTGGATATAATTTAAGGTCATATCCAGGACCCCCATTGAGGAACTTTTACCCTCTGCAGGGGGAGAAGTCGGCGTATTCTAATGCCCCACCGACAGGGCCTCCGAAGTCGGGATTTAAAGCTCGAGCCTCTTGCATGCTAGGCGAGCGTTCTACTAATCGAGCAAACACGCCACACACACAAGAATGCCTATTAGCTTACACAGATCAAGCAACCCCCAGCATGGATCCGACAATCGAATGAACCTACTTTATACCGAACAAAGGACATGGTCACCCCACCAGCTATAACCCAAGCCGACGTCTCACAAGTAGGAATTTTATACTCGTAAAGACGATGTCATCATGACACGCTGACCTAGTGAGCAATCAGTGATAGAACCTTCAGAATGTGAAAGAATATAAAGAAAGCGAACAAACTATATATATATATATATATATATATATATATATATATATATATATATATATATATATATATATATACCCGACCGGTAGTAATTGTGTCACCCTACACTGATAATTCCCGAAAGTATGAAACACTAGTGTTTGTAGATATTAAAAAAGAAATTATTGTAATAATTATGTCAGCCCCTTTTTAAGAAACTCAGTTATTTTGTTGAGAAAGTCACTTAAGCTCGCATATGATGTTATATTCATTAGATCAATATGGCCGGATGTTACGACATTTAAATAATAAATGTTTAAATTTAAACAGTGTTTCCCGCGGTTAAGATTGACCGTGAGGGTTGTTCCTTGCTAATGGAGTCAGGGATGGCTTTGTGGCCGGGTTCGAATCTTCCGACCACTAGTAATCGTGTATCTGCGTTGATGATTCTTGCGCTGATGAAACACTAGTGTCTGTAGGTATTTAAAAAAATATACTATTCTAATAATTATATATCTTTTGAAAACAATTATATATATATACATATTGAAAACAAAGAATACAATTGAATAAATGTATTTCCTTAACCCATCAGTTTTCGATGCTTATTCATCTCCTCATAGAAAAAATATTAGCAAATGTTTTCATTGGTTTGCACCTTATTTGCTAAAAGCAATAAAACATAGAAAAATAAAGTTTTGAAAACATTTTAAATACATAGAATAAGGGAATGGAGTATTGAGGAAGAAAATGTATATTGTACTTTAAATCCAAACAGAATGTTAAATATTGAAATGAAAATTCCTGGTAGTAGATAGGTAAAGAGATCCATCGCGTCTTGTAGTCCTTCAAAGGTATTAGGTCGCAATCACATGCAAACATATTTCCTTCGTTTCGCCGATACATTTGCTCTATCTTGTATATGGAGCAATTTTATTTGCCTGAGATTCTCTTATAAAAAATATTACATCTAATAATATTTTCTGAGACCGAAAATCACTGGATTTCCATATCTTTAAAAATATTTCATTTCATTATACAGAAGTACACACACACACACACACACACACACACACATATATATATATATATATATATATATATATATATTTATACATATACATATATATCCCTGTACTCAAGCATTTTCATCATAAATTCTTTATAAGATGAAAATGCTTGAGTACATATATATATATATATATATATATATATACATATATATATAGATATATATAACAGTATAGCTACATTCCAAGTTTCAAATATTTATTTTCTTAGCAAACAATACTTTCAGTGTATCAACATTTTTGTACATATTTTACAGATCTGTTTCGTTACGCAGAAACAATCATTTTTTTGTCAGTATCGAATCTTTTCGCGCGTAAACTCATCAGAAAAAAATGTCTTGCTTAAAAAGAAATATGCATAACAATATATTGTCAGAAAAAGAAAGTTCATCTCAGTATCGCGTATTTATTTAAGCAGCCATTTTGATAGTAAGTGTCTTAGTTAACGTTTGAGTTAAAATGTTCCAATTAGGTTTTAGTACACAGAGAGATTATTTATGTAATAATATTACTTAATTTAATTAATATTTGTTTTGTGTAGTTTATTAAGGTTTTATATGAAATAGGTTTATTTAGGTTGTAGATACGAAACTAACTCCCTTATTTTTTAAACCGCATTTAATATATTTTGTGTGCGGTCATCTTAGTATTTTTCGTATTGTTCATTCTTCGTATAAAGTTTAATTATAAATATATATATATATTTATATATATATATATATATATATATATATATATATATATATATATATATATAACCCTAATTGTATACTAAATAAATCACTGTTGTTTAATATAGTTCATAAGTGTATAGTTTAATATAGTTCATAGTAATAAAGTTCATAAGAGATCAATTAGAAATTACTTCGTATTATAATTTTTTTCCAATATATATATATATATATATATATATATATATATATATATATATATATATATTAGTGAATTCATTGAATCTTCTTATTTATAAATTATTTCTTAATGTTTCTTATAATATTTCGACTAAATTTATATTTGTTAGTTGATTCAATATGTCCGAAGCAATTTATTTATCTATAGGATATTTGCTCAATAATATTTGATGAATTTCTGGTGCTTAAGAATCATTTTCTCTAATATGAGGTTCTGCTTCTTGTCACTTCATCCCTCCCTTTTTTCACAATAAAACTATTTAATACAGGTTATTATTTTTCTTTGCGTTACCTACTCGGGTTTCAGGCAAGATAGTAAATACTTATTTTATGTAAACAACATTGTACCAGTTCTTGCTTTCTGTTTAATAAATGTTCTTTAGATACTACTATATATGATTCGAGATGGCATAGGGTGCAACGTCCAGTTTTATTTGTTGTATATTTCCTTGCACTTCCTAATATTGACTAATTTAATTTGTACTCTATGTTATTTCTACGTAGTTCTGTTACCCATCAAGCTAAAGATGTTGAGTTCTTATTTGTTTCCTCATTTTTTTTAAATCTTAAATGATGCGGAGTCTTTTCTTTGAACCAGCATTCTGTCGACCCTATATATGTTCTAGTTCTATTATTTTCAATGACATCGCATTTATATACAAAGTCAGAAATAAGGCATTTGTTATCCAAAAGACATACATTATTGTGTCTACAATTAAATAAAGGTTCATTTTCAGTGTTTTAAGTTGTCCATGTTCCTTAAAAGCCTTATTAGAACTTATTATAGTTTCTACAAACGATGTATAAACATCATTATGCTTATGAAGAGGTAATCATTCTATGGGAGAAGGGTATCTTAATTATTTCAAAATAAAATATTACAATAATTTATACATCTATAAAAATGAGAATGTGTGTGAGAGCACTTCTCAACCTATATACTCAACGAATTTTTGATCTACAGACTTAGAATTTGGTATAAGAGTATTTAGACGTGTGGAAAACATTTTAATTGGTTTCCATCCGGAAAGGGGGCTGCGAAAGGATTAAAATTGAAGTATTTGTACTTGAGAGTTGTCGGAGTTTTATATATTTGTAAACTGTTTCATGAATGCGCATGCGCGACGATGGAACATTACAGCTTTTTTAAGTTAAGAATAAGTAGGTTTGAAAACACTTTGTAAAGAACGTGTCAAGTTGGTGTAATGGTTATCGCACTTAACTCACAGTTTTTAGGTTTTGGTTTCGATTTCAGTTCGACTATTCTTTTTTTATACTTACAATAATTGAATTATTTAGGGAAAAAAAACAATACTCGCACATGTCCCAGATTATTTATTTATTAAAATATAATATTTATGCGCATTTTACGACTGGGCAATACCGGGCGGACTGCTAGTACAACAATAAAAGGAAAATATTTTTGATAAACTTAGATTTAGTTTAGATGCAAGATGAGAGGAAGAGAGAGAGGCAGACAGACAGAGACAGAGACAGAAAGAGACCGAAGGAGGAGATAAAGGGAAGCAGAAAGAAAGAATATATTTCTATTGTGTAATCCTAGTTTTTCTCGCCCAAAATAAAATTTAGCTCCATTTTCATCGAAATCTGTGCAGAAAAAAAAAAATAAATAAAATAGAGGAAAAGAAATAGTTTCGTGTTTCGCACACTCAACAAACGAACGAAGCAAGTAGATCGCGATATTTGAGCAAAAGAGGTTAATCGTCTCGAAATACTTATGTTTATAGATCCACTTCCTTTTGTTCTCTAATGTATGCTTGCCATCCATTAAAGATGGCTCGCTTCATATAAATGTCAAATTTCTTTTAATCTTTTCAACAACTTGAAATAGACACTCAATTCTCCAAAAACAAAATTAAACAGAAAAGAAAGCGAAACGCTTGTTAGCGAATGACATATATGAAGTGCGAAAATAAATAAAATAGCTCGAAATCCTTTCGTTTTTATTGGTGAAAATAAATAAAATTCCTTTTCTATTTGCTGAATACCCATTTAATGGGGCTTGATAGTAACTATATGTACTATTCGTCTTATTTTCCGGGTTGGAACTGAAAAAGTTGCTCTTGCGTGATTTTTTTACCCCAGACAAAGCATATTCCCACTTGGACGTAAGGGGTAACTATATGAGACCATGCCTATAAAGGACTGTCTAATTAGATGAGCGAGATGCCTGTTCAGATTACATTTAAACTTTTGCATGTTACTACAGTCAGGGAAACAGGAAGCATGGAGGGAATTCCAAAGTCTATCAGATCGATCAAAGAAGCTTCTAGAATAGAAGGCTGTCCGGCATCTATGGAACTCTACAGTAATGGGTGGTGTTTTGCTGCTATACGGATTTGTCGGGATATGTTAGGGTTAGGGTACAAGTGTAAAAAGTTTAACAGAGCACATTCCATTAAAGTACTTGACACATTGCAGTGATGGGACAGTGGTTGGCGCTTGGCTGGTAGTGCGGGAATTATTAGATGGTAGACTCTTATTTGGATTCTGTCTAAGAGGGAGAGACCAGTGGTGGATGCAACAATACACCATGCATCAGTGAATAGTGGTTTTGTAGAGATACCAGATACTCTTAGGTGTGAGTGATTTTCTAGCACGGCAGAAGAAACCTTTTTATGCAGCAGCCTTTGCAATGTCCTCAATGCATTTGTTTCAGTTCATGTTGCCTATGAATGTTAAGCCAAGAAGTTTAAACGAAAAACTCTCAAGTATGGCGTTATTAGTCACGGTTATTGTGGTGGAGAAGGTTTCTTGTAATTGTTACAGGAAAGAAGCTTAGTCTTAGTAGCATTTTGGCTAACAGAAACGTTTAGCTTATATTCTGATCCAAGCATTTAATTTTTTTGTCGTCGGTCAGAAAGAGAGACATCCTTCTATACTGAGGGAATTAAAACTTTTGTCGTAATATAAAAAAGTTCTTTTTTGAGGAGCTGAATTTCCCCTCGCATTAAAATGACATTATGTCATCGTTAAGTAAATACATTTCTCGTTCTAATATTTTAGATGAGGATTGAGAATTGTATTGTAAAGATAATTCGAACAACTGTTCTCACCTTGAGTATCATTCTCTCAGGCATTAAGTCGATGTAACCTCCGACCTTCTTTAGGCGAACCTTGTTGAACTCAGGAATCTTTCAGAAGAACTCGGAAATCTGCGTGGAATTTTAAATGGGGCCCCTTTTATTTAAAACTAGCGAGGTTACCCGGCGTTTCCCTGGTGTGGAGAGGTTTTATCGTAAGGGTATTGAGCAATCCAACCCTAAAAAATCAGTGAAAAAAATATCCGCAGTAGCCAGGTTCGAACCTGTAACGCTAAGAGGAAAAGGAGGTGAAAAAAAGCAAACGCGACTTGTGACGTCACTGTCATTCGAAATAAGGTGTTTTATACGTATGTCAGAGATCCTGTACCGTGAATGATTTTGCAAAAATGTTGACACAAAAACTGACCCCTCCTTGGAAATATGGCGCAGTTGACGGTCAAACGATTAATGTTTTTGGGCTAATGTTTTGGATATTTGTCGTCCGAGAGAGGGAACTTTCTAACGATACCGATTTTGCAAGTGTTCGTTGCGTGTGTCGAAAGTTTTTTGGGGAAGCATACACATACACATACACGTACACATACAAACACAAAAACAAACATTTTGCCTCCTATATTAATATAGATTAAGTTCTAAGTGATGCGCTTCTGGAAAATGAATATTCAATACTTAGTTCGCACGATACTAAGAATAGCCTTGCGTATGACTTATGACTTAGATCTAATCTTTCTGTAGAAGCCTTTATTTAATCTACAGGGGTAGCATGTTCTTGTTCTATTAACCACGACCAAGTAGATGTCTTACGTAATTTACAATGGCATTTTTAGTATCGTGTGAACCTTCAATAGCCAGGAGAGTGTCACTAGGAACTGAATTTTACTTTGTATTTTATCCACTACGTCATATAGTGCGGACGATATAAAGAATGCAATTGTGAATTAAGTCGAGGCTGACAAAACGAGAGTATGTTAGACTTGTGAAATAAAGGATTCATTTGAAATTCCGTGCAGATTCCAGAGTTTAACAGAAAGATTCCTGAGTTCGACAACATACATCTGAAGAAGATCGGAGGTTACATCGCCGAAAGGTTGCGAGAACAACGCTCAAGATGAGAACAATGGTCCGAATAGTACAAATAATACGAAGGTAATTACAAAAGTAACTAAAAAAACTATATATATATATATATATATATATATATATATATATATATATATATATATATAGTTTTTTTTTTAGTTACTTTGAAATTACCATGTATATATGGACATTATTGTAGCTTTTTTGTTAAAACTGCAAAAGTATTCATCTAAGCTAGCACGAACGCCCGGTAAAGCCCGGTGGTAAAATACGCTTAAATACGATGTTTTAATTCTTGCAGATTTCGTATATATTATTATTGAGTTAATTTTCTCTCGATTATTATATATTATAAAGTTACGATTTCCAAAGTAAAAAAATATATCCATATGACTTGGGTGCATTAGCTTGAATCGAAACCGAAATAAAAACTTATGAATATATATATATATATATATATATATATATATATATATATATATATATATGTGTGTGTCAGATCATGTCATATGTTACTGGTACCATGTAACCTAGTACTACATGCCTCATGGTCGGGTCACCGGCGACTAAACTGGTTCCCCCACCAGACTTGTTTGGTGAGGAGGATGGTTAGTCTCCCTGAAGGATTAAAAACAAGACCTTCAAAAGGGCAAATGAACCCTTTATCGGGGTCAACGGCCAACTAGCACCGTGTGGGTTTGTGTGTATGTATGTGTGTGTTGGGGTGGAGAGGGCCCCCGTACGCCGTGGTAAAGGCAACCTTTCTAGGAGAAGCAAATTTCTCATTTAAAAAACCATAAAGCGGGAGACCAGTAGCCGCATTAAGCTGGTCTGCAGTTTTATTTGTTGCTGACTATCTTGCTCTTGCTTGTTGCTGGATCTCAACATTTTGAACCGAGAGAGAGACTTGGCTGTCGTACAAAGCTAAGACTCTGTAACATCATCTGTGTATAGATGCTCCCTCAGGAATTTTTCTATAAAAATGGTCCTGCGGCGATGGAAAAGTTGTGACGCGTGGAGGATTGAAATGCGGGAAGCATGTAATAATTTATCTCAATGACCGTCTTCAGTGTCATCTTGCTTGAGCGTGTAAATTCACCGGTAGGACTAAAAAAAAAAGTCATTTTTGGGCTCATGAACATTAAGTGTCTGAAGGAGTGGCACTCGCTTGACAAGACGTTGCAATCATCATATATAAAATGAAAGCTCTCGTCCCTGGAAATGTTTGTTTTGAAGATGTCTGCAAAATAAACTCAATCACTTTAAAGGCACGAGAAAAAAAGAAGAAATGATCAATACGTCAATGTTAATCGATTTTATATAAAAATAATTGTTCGGTTAAAATATTCCAAAAAGACAGACAGACAGACACACACATGAGTTGTTTTTGATACTATTCACAGTTGATGATTACAATAAAATAATGACGTCACAAAATGTTGCTAAGGGTCATGACGTCCATTAAAGCAGAGTTGGGTGATAATAGATGACGTCATATATGATATAGGAAATAGAGGATGAAAGCTTGAATGTGTAGAGTCTATCTGTGAAGTAAAAAAAAAACACCAGATTTTGCAGATCTTAAGATCCAATAAAACATTTCGTTTTATAGAATTTATCTTCTACTAAAATAATTCGTCTGTTTAGATTAGTGTCTGTTCGTCGCCAGAGTCGAGGTCTTTTTAGAACCCTTTTTAGTGCCGATTTTCTTTTGGCCCCGACAGTTTCAAAACAAATTTACTTAAATTGAATGCACCAAGTCGAGTTATGTTTTCTTTTATGTTTTGCCGATTTGAAAATTTCTTCGGGTTTCAAAGCATTGTGACTTTCGCAAACCAATAAAGATAAACCCCTCCTCCCCTTTAAGAAAGATAGGATAAAGAAAGGTTAAACTTGATGCCTACATAGTCAGAGCAGGGGGCTAATTACATATTGAACAGCCCATAGTTCAAAGAACGTCAATCAATTAAATGAATTAGACGTTTCCCTTTGAGGTTAAAACGTGTCTATAAAAAGGAGGAGGTGATCTATTAAGAAAAAAAGGGTTGGCAGTCACCGGCTGATGAACCACGTGTGGATTTCTCACTCACTTTTCCTTTTCATCTTCTAATTTATTTTATTTGATTATTTACTTTAGCAAATATACGAGACTGTTGTGACCAGTTGTATGCATTAACGTTGTCTAGTTCTCTTCTACTGCAAGAACTTAGACACCAGGGTCGGAAAGTGGGATTGGGAAGTCAGCGCCCCAGAAGAGGAGCACTCTAACCTGCAAAAAGTGCCTGGGCAATCCCGTCGGCATTCTCCGGTAAGGGCACTTCAGGCTATCAGCAATAAAATAACCTCTTCTCCGATGGCAAAGCTTGCGATAGTGGACCTTCTAGAGCTGCACAGAACTAAACCCTAACCGCAAAATCAACAGGGGCAGGATCATTACAGGAATGGTCTAATCTCTGTTGATTTCTGAGGCCTAGGAACAAAATCTTTAACCGAGATTTTATACAATAATATATACATTTGAGACCTTAACAGATGGCGAAGTTAAATGGATGAAAAATGCAAAAATACGAAAATAGGATGAGAAAATAAAGTTGCCGACTGCTTTCAATATAATAGAAAATAAGCGGAGTCAAATATTACTTTTTCGTAACGTTTTGGTCGACGTAATCTTCGACTTTCTTCAGGTGTATCTTGTCGAACTGAAGAATTTTTCTATCGATCTCGGGAATCTGTATGTCTGGACTCTGGTATCTTCACGGAATTTCGAAGGAAATATTTTATTTAGTCCATGGATGTAGTGTAACGTTGCACACGTTTACACACGTGTTGACATGTAGGGACCCAGCACGTTGTCGACTCCATCGCAAAGGACACAAATATAGGGATTAGAAAGGATGTTCAACTTTCTGTTTCTGGTTTAAACAACAGTAATGTATTTATTTTCACCAATTTTTATGTGATCGTGATCATGATCCTTCTCTAACGCCTGCTCTCTCGAACGTAATCGTAATCGCTAACGTAATCGTGATCCAGGTCTTCGGTCTGCGCAAACGTTCTTCTTTTTATAATCTTTTTCCTTGCCGTGACGTGAGTATGTCAGCTGTATTCAAATGACCGACCCATGTGCGAATCGACAATAGATTATCTACCTACGCTAGAGACTCAACAACAACAACAATAACAACAACTATGAAGACGAGTCTGCAAACAAAAAAAAAATACACAAATTATGAATCTTATCGACATAGACTTAAAAAAATAATTATATATAATACCATTCGGTATGGACCCGACACAGGAAAACCAGATAAGAACACAAAATTGGATTTATAAGACCATAAAATCCAACCTTGATCACCCTTCGAGACTCCTGGCGTAGTGGATAGAAGCGTTGTGTCTACGGTTCCAGCTGGGTATTGTCTGGAGATAGCGGTTTCAATCCTACTCAAAGCAAGTCAACTATGTAAGGCAATAATTACTGGGGATACAGTTACAGAACTCAGCATTCCTACCCACCTGAAGAAGGTCAGAGGATCAGTTGGCCGAAGCGTGATGAAACAACAACAACTATAAAAATGAGGATAACAGTCCGCAAAAAGAAATGAATGCACAAACTTTTTTTGAACCAATGAAAAATTGTCGATATTTTTGTGTATATATATATATATATATATATATATATATATATATATATATATATATATATATACTAGCAGTTCAGCCCAGCTTTTCTCGGGCCCTACGTATTGTTCATAACTTTATGTGCATATTTATATATATATTAAAAAGTTTGACTCATGTTTTGGCAACTTACATCTAAAAATTCAAGTATTTAGACCCAAATTTGGCGGAGGAGTTTGGTTGAGGCTGCAAAGGTAAACTGTTTCAACTTTAACCTCTTGGCAGCCAAATTTTCGCCCAAAAACTGACTAAAAAGCTTGCTGCATGTCTGAATAGTCTTTTTTTACAAAGGAATAACCACTTATCAAGGCCCAGAGGCCACTCGAGGGTAAGGGTTAAAATGTATAAAGTGATCAAAAGGACAATATCATAGTAATCGTTAGAAGTGTAAATTTGATAAATTTGATTATTAAGGGGAACGGTGTATCAAGAACTTGTTTATATTGACTTGAAGGCGGCCATATTGTAGTCCTCTGGAAAGCAGGTAAATGGAAGTGAGTTCCACGGGTGTGCAGTTTTTAGAAAAAAAGCTTTGTTCATGGAATCTACGTTTAGTTTTAGGCACAGATAAAGAGTGAGTGAAATTATTGAGAGTGTTTACAGCCAAACGAGTGTTTCTCGTGAATGTTTGGCGAGGGTGGACTATAGATTGGGGCTCAGACGTGCACTTGCCGTGAAAATAACGATAAAGCAGAGACAGGCTCGCAACGTCTCTTCTGTGGAAAAGAGGTTGCTGGGAAGAGAAAAGGACATCCCCCACTAGGCTACGAAGTCTATTCTGAACTCTGTCAAAGAAGGATAAGTTCTTCCTAGCAGCTCCTGCCCATATGTGACAGCAATACTCCATCCTTGGGTGTACCGGGCTCTTATATAGGTAGAAAATTGCATCAGCAGGTAGATATCTACTGGATCGATAGAAGGATCCCATTATTTTTCCAGCTATCTGGCAACGGATTTGATATACGTATTCCACTTTAGATCCAGAGTAAAGGTCAAGCCCAGAAGTTTGTCAAAACATGGAGCTTCTCCAAGACGAGAGTCATTCATTTCAATTGATGCCAGAGTTGGATCAGAACGTTGATGATGCAAAGATAGAGGCTTGGTTTTAGATGTATTAAAAGTAACTAGCCACTTTTTTCCTATTGTATCACGTGCTCAAGGCCAGAGGAGAGAGAATCAGAGAGAACTTGGTCATTTACGGCCTTTGATGTGCTGCCATAGATGGTAGTGTCGTGAGCCAAAATGTCTACTAATGATCTAAGGATGTGATTTGGAAGATCATTAATATAGATCAGGAAGAGAGTTGGACCCAGGACGGGTATTAATACTATGAGCTTCTGATTTCTGCCCATCAATCACTGCTCTTATGAACCTACATGAGAGAAATGATTTAATAATTGAAAAGATATTTCCAGCTACACCATAGCTGATCTTGTTAAGTAGACCATTATGCCATACCCTATCAATTGCCCTAGAAAGGAAGCCTCCGTCGAGAGTTTCGCTAATCTTATAAGAAATAACCGTATGCACATCAGCTGTAGATCTAGCAGAACGGAAACAATATTGCATGTCACTAAGAAGGTTATTTTTACTGAGATGGTCGACTACTTCTCTATTTAACACAGATTCAAGTAACTTACTCATGACACACAGGAGACTTATGAGTCTGTACTGAGAGGGAGGTGACAATCACCTGAATTCTTAAATACCGATGCGATTTTCCAGGCTGTTGGAAAGGAATACTCCTTAAGACAACGCTTAAACAGCTTTGTTAGTATGGGAGCTTTGTTAGTATGGGAGCAAGTTCTGGTTAAAGCTTTTTCAGCACTATAATAGGAATGCCGTCGGGTCCAGTTGCTTTACTGAAATCAAGGTTTTTGATTAGCTTGGCAACATCACGCACATATATTTATATGTCGTATAGCGTGTTTTCTGATACAGGAGGAAATATGGGGGGGTAACATTCTGTTTAGGATCCTGTGTTCTATTTGCTAAAACTGCTTTGGACTTGACGGACTGATCATACAACTCTCTCGCGTTCTTCATTACTCTTTTACAGTGGTTGGTGGCAGTCCTGAAAGCTGTTTTAGTCTCAGTACATCTGTTTCTCTATAAGTAACGGAAAAGGTGATTTATGTGCGCAATGGTAGTAGCACATTCCGAAGAGAACCACGGCTGACTGTTATGATGTTGCTGGATTTTTTCGAGGGTATGAAACGGTCTATACCTACGATTACCCATTCCGTCGGGTCTGTTACTATAGAGGACACATCATTTTTAAACATGGAACGCAGAGGTAGATCAGATATAAATGTACGAAAGCTATCCCAGTTAGCCATAGAGTATCGATATACTGTACAATAGACAGGTACATAAGAGGACTTATTACATTTCGTTTTTATTTTAACTGATACAACAGAGTGGTCGGAAGATCCCAGTAGAGGCAGAACAGAAGATGAACATAGCTCAGGACAAGTTGTCAGGAAAAGATCTAGGAGAGTTGCATACTGACCATCAGTATCGGGCACACGCGTGGGTCATTGAACAATCTAAATAAGGTCATAAGCAATGGAGAAATCGTGACAAAATCTCCCCTAATCATCTGTCTTGTTTGAGTGGGTTAACCATTCCACATTGTGAACATTGAAGTCCCCACAGACGTGAATGTTAGCCGAAGGATATGGTCAATTTTCTCAGATATGCTCTTAAAGATAGTAACTCCGCTGTTGTGTGGGCGATAGAGCAAGTGCAAGCCGGAAGCACATATGGGGTAAGTTAGGATCTTCTTTGGAGATGCGCCTACCACATGGAAAGCCATCTTTAATGTAGCCACATATTCCATGCCAATGGCGATCTTGGGGTCAAATTTAGATGTTAAATTAGAGTATCCTTTAATTCCAAATGTAAAATTTCAAATGTTTAGACCAAAAGTTGGTCGAATAGTTTGCTAGAGACCGCAAAGGTCAAATCTTTTAAACTTTGACCCTTTGGCAGCCAAATTTTTAATTAAAAAAAAACGATTAAAAAGCTCACTTATTTAAATACACGCTATGTAAAATTTAAAATGTTCAAACAAAAAATTAGCTGAGTAATTTAGTAAAGACCGCACGGGTAATTTTTTTTAACTTTGACCCCAATTTTAACCCCTTAAACATTTATTGTCATGGTCCCAAGTCAAATTACAAAGTTTGATCCATATCCAAGTAACCTACATCTAAAATTTAAAGTGTTTAGACACAAAATTGGCTGAAGAGTTTGGTAGAGTTTTCAAAGGTCAAATCGTTGAATTTTTACCTTATGACAGCCAAATATCTGAGCCCAAAACCGATTAAAAAGATTTTCCCAAATCTTAGTACTTCTTATGTCAAATCTCGAGTCTGTAGACTGCAAATTGACATATTAGAATTTCTTAGATGAAAGACAAAGGATATATATATATATATATATATATATATATATATATATATATATATATATATATATATCCTTTGTCTTTCGTCTAAGAAATTCACAGGCAGAAACAACTGACTATAACTACGACAGTGAACTTTCCTTATCTCTGGCTGTATACAAGATCAAGCGAAATTTTTGTAAACAATAATAAATAATAAAATACAAGATGGCTACTTTCCATCCGACTACAACCTGGTCGTCTTCAAGTCCAATGTAAACAAATACTTATTGAGCCGTCCTCTTTGGTGTCTATCTCTCTCAACAAAATTTTTGCCCGTTACGCCGATCGTTTACAATCCGAACCTACTTGCGCTCATCGTCAATCTCTTTAACCATTTTTTATTCTTGATAAACGGTGACGCGTTAGTAAGAAAAATAATTAAAAAAAAATAAAACAATTTTGTAAAACTATATGTAACTTTAGACTAAATATTTCAGACCATCTGTAAAATTGCTTAAGACATAATTAGGATATCTCATCTGAAACTATGTTGATGTCAACGAGTTTCTCTAAAGCTGACTATTAGCGAAGTCTTAAATCAAACAAGTGTTGACACAACAGAATGAAATGCAATCCCATGAAATAAAATTAAAAAACTCGAAAACGACCCAGAATGTGTTTCGCTGTCTCTGTTTTTATTCCTTCCTCGGTATTGAACTACGCTAACCTCACCTTCCAAAAGAAAGCGGAGGTTATGTCTGGGTAGATTGTCTCATAGCAGCAGAGCATATACTTCGCTATGCTACTTACACGCTCAAAAGAAGAATGAATCAAAAAATTACAATAAATTTTGGTGAGGACATGAACTATTTAATTAATATCAAATTCTTCTTCTTCTTCTTCTTCTTCTTCTTCTTCTTCTTCTTCTTATTATTATTATTATTATTATTATTATTATTATTATTATTATTATTATTATTGGCTCACATGGAGCTTTCACACAAGTCAACAAACGATCTGATTGTAAACCTGTGGTGTTCTCTGGAAGCTGAGTGACAAAAAGTCTCCCCAGACATCCAGCTCTCTCTACCTCCTTCTATTATTATTATTATTATTATTATTATTATTATTATTATTATTATTATTATTATTGTTGTTGTTGTTGTTGTTTTATGTATCTACATAGTCAAATTACTCTTACCTGATAAAATGCGTGCATGAATAGCAAAGAATCTTATTGGCTTTATATATATATATATATATATATATATATATATATATATATATATATATTCCCTCTCGATACTCTAGGATAAATTTCTTGCCTAGGTCCAAGTCACCCACCACAACACCAGTGTCACTAACTCAACTGTGCAGTTACCACCCCGCATGTATTCCCAAAAACAGATCCTCTCCCCCACCCCCACAGAGATCCTGTCATCCAAACCAACCCCATGAGATACACCAGCCTTACAAGGGTTCTATATAAGGATTATATTGTCAGAATTAGATAATTACAATATTTTTTAAAGCTACAATATAAAATAGCGTTAGAACAGAAGATATATTTGAAGAGCGTCAAGCTAACAATCAGTTAGAGAAATACCCCTTTTTCTTATACCGAGAATAGAAACGCGTCCATTGCTAATCCTTTAAAATAACAAACCTTTTGCTTTGAAATTTGAATAAGTCTCATTGAAAATTATCAGCACATCTCAACTCGTATTTCCCTTCTCTCTTTCTGAAATACACTTTCTTTCTCTTTTCTTCGAAGTTTGAAGTCAGCTACAGTTACGGGGCGCAGGTGGTAGATAGGGATCAGTGAGATGGGAGTTCTTGCATAGGAACGTAGTTGACGTGCCCCAATCTGGGGAGTTCCTTTTGTCGGCCTATAAGTGAGAGAGCTTATGCAATCGCACTCTCAGCTCTTTCTCGCTCAGCTGTCCCTAATTGGTCTTACTTACTCACTTAATTTCTTCTCCCCCCCTCTCTCTCTCCCTCTCTAAATTTACTCGTGCACGTCATTTTATACACGGTAACAGTGAGGGTCGAACGCTCTCGGTGTACACATCAGCCAATGAGAGATCACCTAGTCACGCTTAGACACGTCCTCATTGGGCAGTTGCAAATCTTACGTAAGCATCTCCCATGGATAATTTTCCATCAAGGAATTTCTCACCCCAGCCGGTCCTACGAAGGGTGAAATAGGGGTCGTCGTCAACCAAAGCAAAAACAATATTCCAATACCATTCCCCAGCATATCATTGATTCACTGGCAAAATAGTATTAGTATTCAATTGTTATTATCAACTCAAATCCGTTCAACTGCAGTTATTTTCCCTTGTGTTTTGAGTTGCGTCACCAACTAGCAAGGGGAAGCCAGCAAGGCAATCGGGAATTCCCGGTATTCTTTCACATAATAAAAACTTTGACTATACTCTATTATAACAATTGCAGTCACCATAATATCACATTTACTATAGTGGGGCTTAAAATATACGTAAAGTATTGGAAGATTTTATAAATATATTTGTCAAATTCATTGTTACTGTTAAATCCGTTCACAAAGGGATTGGGTCACACACACACACACACACACACACACACACACACACACACACACACACATATATATATTTGGAAAAAAATAGAAAATCCGAATGAAATTATTAAAATAATCAACGTTTCGTCCTTATTTCAGAGGACATCTTCAGGATATTGAAGTAAAAATGCAAGAAAAGAAAAATTCATAGATCATACGAAAAAGAGAACAGTTTTTGAATCCCACACGTCGGGAAGGACAAACATATGTGTGCGTATTTTTTATACATACATACATATATATATATGTGTGTGTGTGTGTGTGCTTATTATATATATATATATATATATATATATATATATATATATATATATATATATATATATATATATATATAAGCTGAGAATATAGTTCTTACGGGATTTTTAATTTTGATTTCAAATGATGAATTTCCAAATAAGTGTTAGTTATAATACTTTTACTTTATACATCATTTTAAAGAGCGATTTTCGCTCAATCTAATTGTTTAAATTACTATCGTTTTAAAACAATTGTGTCTTTTTTTATTCAGAACGTTGAATACAACATTGAAAAACAGCAAATTCGCACAATTTTTTTTTTTTTTTTTTTTACACAGGAATCACCACTTATCAAGGCCCGGGGATAAGGGTTAATGGATATACATTAGTCAATGTGATTATAGTGTAGTAAACATAAGTAGTGGGAATTTTGTAAATTGGATTACTGACGGGGACGGTTCATCAAGAACTTGTTGACATTGGACTTGAAGACAATCAGATTGTAGTCAGCTGCAAAGCAGGCAATCGGAAGAGAGGTCCACAGGTGTGCAGTTCTAAGAAAGAAGCTTTGTTCGTAAAATCTGCATTTAGGTTTAGGCATAGATAAAGAATGTGGGAAATTATTGATAGTGGTGTTGGGTAGATTTCAATTCAAGCTTCGCTGAAAAGCTGCTGAAACATTTCGCGATATTAATAAAGTGTTCGGGCCAGTAACCACTATTATTCTTTACATTCAAAAGTAACGACTGTTTCTAATGTATTCATTAAAAATTTCAGCAATGTAATTCTTTAAAAATTCTGTCTTCTTGTAAAAATAATTGTCCATTAAACATTCTTCAAATGAATAAAACAAATGTCCTTTTTTTAAAATACATTTACTTTAAAAAGTACTATTTAATCGACATGATTACATAATTTGATTTGGAAAAAAATCATTTTACAATGAATATAGTCGGAATCGTTACCTTGGCAACATCAGATTTTTATTTTTGCCAATATTATTTTTATACGCATGAAAGGTAATAATATGTGCACGAACACGAAATTGCCTAAACGTATTATTATATATATTATTGGGACCTGTGGAAATTCAACAAATGTGTCTTTCCTCTCTATTTTATTGCTACAATGCATTATATAGATGTCTGGCGCGAACACAGACCCCACAATAATGTTGCAAAACTTCAATTCAAACTTGTAGGAGTTTGTGGCATATTTATATTCCTTGTACGCCCGATACAATTACACCTTGAAATGTTTATTGGCTAAAATGTATATAATACATTGGGACAAATAAATATCTTTTAGGTTTAATACTATTTAGAAAAACACTCTTTTTGTTTCTGTCAAAATAATTGTTTTTGTCTGTTAAACATTCTTCAAATTTAAAAATTGTCCATTAAACATTCTTTAAATTTAAAAATAACGACTATGTTTCCTCTTTATTTATTAAAAGTTTCAGCAATTTAATTCTTAAAAAATCTGTCTTCTTGTGAATATAAGTGTCCATTAAACATTCTTCAAATAAATAAAACAAATGTCCTTTTTTTAAAACACATTTACTTTAAAAAGTACTGTTTAATCGACATGATGACATAATTTGATTTGGAAAAAAAATCATTTTAAAATGAATATAGTCGGAATCGTTACCTTGGCAACATCAATTTGTGTTTTTGCCAATATATTTTTGTATGTATATGGAAGGTTATAATTTACGCACGAACATGAAATTGCCTAAACGTGTTATCTTCTTCTATATAATAATTTGATTGCAGAAATTCCTCTCTGACCCAAATTACGACAGATTTGCAATGACAGATGCCACATACGAATTTATTTCGTCTAAACTGTTAGCTACCATCTTATGTAACTTATGAACACCGTTACAGACACATTTATAAGAGATAATAAAATCTTATTTCCTAGAAGTGGCACAATCACGATTGCCAAGGCCTAAAGACGAAATAGCTCATATTTCCCCCTCTAACTGAAAACTCCCACTCTTCTAAACAGGACCGGGTACTTCTATAACCATTAATATCTATATTGACCTGACACCGTTCTTAACTGGATTGCACACTCATACACTTACAACTCCAGTACACGTCGCTATTCAAAAACACTCATTTCTCCCCCATAACAGTCCGCCTATTGTCATTGATTACAACGATGACATTCTATTATTCTTGATTATACACAAACATACAAGAAACGAACACCGCGACCCTAATTCACTACGGCAGTTCAATCGCCACACATTTTTATACATCGTTTATTCCATTTAAACTTACACATGTCATCACGTATTGCTATAAATCATTTAATCACTTTAACGTTACACATGTCATCGCGCATTACTATAAATCATTTAATCACTTTAACGTTACACATGCCATTTTCCATTATTTGCATTACCGTTATTTACATATTGTTAAATTTAAAACAATTACGTCGCGGCTTTCCATACATCATATTCGGTTTTAGCGTCCTATATTTATCTCAATTACATTTTGACAAACTAAAAAACATTCAAAAATAATTCGTAACACATACAATGTATACTCCACATTTCTTTATTTTTCGTTTCCTTATATACTTTTTCTTACATCTGCGAGGGGGTAATGTGGGGTTCATTATTTATAATTGTACGTTAAAGTGCTTTTCTTTTTCTTTTTTTTATAAAACTTTCGATTTCGGATTAAAACACTTGCATTTGTTGTTGTTTTTTATTTTTATTGTTTTTTTTATCAAATAGAAACGGAAAACCTTTATTTGTTTTTGGTGTATTTTCTTTTTTGTGTTGGGGGGGTTATAATAAAGAGTGCTGGTTTTAAAACAATTATGTCGCGGATTTCTTTACATGCTATCAGGTATTACCGTTCAATATTTAGCTCAATTACATTTTAACCAACTAGAAAACTTTCAAAATTAATTAACAAAACAAAATATATAATCAACGAGGGTGGGGTTCAATATTCATATATGTTTGCTACCATGGTTTTCTTCTTTCTGGTTTTAAAAACAGCGAATTCAACAAGGGTCGCAAAAAGTCGTTCCTTCGCTAACCACGCATGCGCGTCTCACGTTCTTTCTTGATTTAGTTTAAATAGCAAAAAACCTGTTGATAAAGGAACAGAATCGGTATATAGGGGTTTCAAGTTCGCGCCAATGTGACGTAGTTTTTTTTTTTTTTTTTTTTTGTCTTTCGGGCGGAGAAAAGTTTAACATTGAAAAAAGTTCGGTTTTACTAAATATGTACGACCAAATTATTCCTGATCATTGCACGACTGAACTCTTTTTTAAAATATTATTCTTTTCACTTCTGTGTGCTACTTTCATTCCGTATTTTCGTTTAAAATTTAGTGCTAAAAAAATCAACGTTAAAGAAAAAGTTACTTCGGTTTATTTACATTTAATTTGAGGTCCTGGATATGACCTTAAACTATATCCAGTGGTGAGGCCCCAGCTTGTGGGCTTTGGGGAGTGTGGAGCCACCCTTTAATTACTATTGCTCCCAGGTCCACTCTGACCCGGAGTGGTAGTACCTGTTAGGATCCCAACTATGGGTTAAATAGAAACCAACTTGAAAACAACAAATATATTCTATTAAAAAATTGTTCTTCAAAATCTTTGGATTCGGCATTAAATAACCTGAAAAGGGTTGATATGCCGTAAAACAAAAACAACCAACCAACCAACCAACATTTAATTTGAAGCTTTTTACTCCACTGCTACTTCTGCTAGTTTTTGTTGCGTTTTTTAATTAATTAAACATTAATTAAAAAAAAACTAGCAGTAGTAGCAGTGGGGTAAAAAGGTTCAAACTTAATCTTAAATAAACCAAAATGATCGTTAGTTTTTTTTGTTTTTTTTTTAATTAATTAAAAATTAATTAAAAATTAATTAAAAAAAGCAAATTAATTAAAAAATTAATTAAAAAAATATCAGTAGTATGAATTAAAAAAGGATTCCTTGCTTTTTTGTCAATGTGTGCTACTTGTCCAACCTGCAAAGGGTGTTTATTCCGAAAGCCGTTCTTAACATGGTGAGGTTGGAGGTGATAATTTCGAAAGGCATTTTCTTATTTTCAACCTCCACACGACTTTAAAAACCTTTTGCAGGTTGGACAAGCAGCGCACATTGACCCTTTTTTTTTTCATAAAATGGAACTTTATGCAATATTACTTTAAAAAAAAAAAGAAAAAAAAACTGAAAATATATTTTTTTAAATAATAGTTATTTACTTTCCTCCCACGAGGGCAGTTAGATACTAATGTTTTAGATGTGGGGGAACCTTGTACATCATTTTTAGTCGTACATATTTAGTAAAACCCAAAAACGTTTTTATGTGCTTTTTTGCGTTCTACATTTTCCTATTTTTTATTTTGGTTTTATTTTTTGGGGGGGGGGATTACGGTGATAAGTGGAATTATTACAGTAATTAATAAAAAAAGACAATAATCAAATATAAATATATGGAAGGAGTTTCGAGTCAACATTACCACAGCTTTTTATTCTTTTTGAATATTCTATAATATAAGTTTCGGAAAACGTTTCCATTTTTAAAGCTCTCGATGAAATTTGAACCGAGTTTTTTTTTAAACACTCGAATCTTTTCGGATCTAGTCGCCAAAACACATATTGCTGTGGCGATATGTGTAACCGTAGCTTTGCGGCTCGTTTTTATTATAAACTAGAAAATGTACCCGGCGTTTCCCGGTATTAAACGTAACGTTAAATTCCTTGAAAAAAAATGAAGTAAAAAAAAAAAAAACGGAAAGAAACTGAGACACGTGCATGCGAGTATTATGTTATTTTCTAAACAGTTCACTTATTGTAAGCAAAACAAATATATATACTCGAGCTGAGATCGAAACCAAAACCGAAACACAGTGAGTCAAGTACGATAACCATTAGGCCAGCTTGACACGATCTTTAAAGAGGTATTTTTAAACCTATTTATTCGTAAAATGATGTGAACGATTCGCGCATGCGCAGTCGGCGCATGCGCGAATCGTTCACATCATTTTACGTTGAAAAACAGATAAAATCCGATGACCACGCCCAGTTTTCAATTTTGACCCCTTAGCAGCCCTTTTTTCAGATGAAAACATATTTTAAAGTTTTCTACATGTCCGAATATCATATATACCAAATTTCAAGTATGTAGTTCAAAAATTCGTTGAGTATGCATGTTGAGAAATGTTTTCTCTCTCTCTCTCTCTCTCTCTCTCTCTCTCTCTCTCTCTCTCTCTCTCTCTCTCTCTCTCTCTCTCTATCTATCTATCTCTCACACACACACACATTCTCATTTAGATATATAGATGAACAGAAAAGGAAGAGACACGGCGAAAAGAAGGATAAATGAATATTGTTTAGTTAAATCGATCGTTAAATTGTCTGGTATGGATGAGGATTATTATCTGTGATCGACAAAATTTTCTGAAGATATATATCTGAAAATTGCTAATCGATTATTTTAGTCTATTTGACTGGTTTGGCGGATAATTTCATTTCAATGCGCGTCGGATTTGTTTAAAATCTAAAATTTTACCTGAAATAGAATAGGAATTTGCATAAAGATGGAATAACAATCTTCCACGTTCATTATTAACAAGACAGTGCAGAAGTTTATTTCGATTCAGTTGAAATTATTAATTTAAAATAAAAGTATAGGAATGCTTAATTATCTGTGAACATTTTGTAATAAAAAAAAAAAACAATTGAAATGGAAAAGTAAATTATTCAGTGCCGACCACTTTCAGGTGTATCTTATCGAATTCGGAAATTATTCTGTCGAACTGCGGAATCTGTATGGAATTTCGAATGGAACCCTTTATTTAATCCTCAGATAGTAACATGTTGGTCGTTCTGTCAGCCATGACTGGGTAGAAGTCATAAATAATGCACGATTGTATTCTTGAATATCGCCCACACTGATGATTGAATCTTTAACCTTTAGAAGAGTGTCATAAAGAACTGAATATAACCGAGTACTATATCCGTTACGTTATATGTGTTAACATTATTAGTGTTTAAAGTTAGTTGAAACTTTATTAAAGGGATTAAATAGTACATTTCGAGGAAAAAATTACAGCATATTCTAGCTCAGATTATTATTTATCACACATCATAAATACGATAATATATCATGTAAATGGTAGTTGTCTGTGTGTATACCTATTTGGGATTTCCTTGATCGGCGTTGCTTCGGATGAATATCTAAAATTTAGAAAAAAAATTATTTATTCTTTGACCCTTAGCTGACACAGGTTTGGTCGTGAGGGGGTTAGTTTCCAGCCATATTTCTAACTAATGTACCAACTAAAGGAAGATAAGTCTGATTTTTAATCAAGGAGTTAATTTCCTTATGCCGACTCATTGCTCAAGGAATCTATAAAAACGAGTCGTGTACATGTCCAGATATACGAATTGGTTAGGCGGAAAAAAAAAGAAGGTGGGGGAGAAGAAAGATTATACCAGGGTATAATAAAAAACGATAGATATAAAAGTTTTAACGGACATATGGTACACTTTTCTCCTGGGCAATACCGGCTAGCCTTGCTAGTAAATAATAAAAACGACAGATCTGATAACGATCAAACTAAGCAAAGCTTTGTGGCCGACAATATTAGCTGCTACACCGAACTGTAAGGGAGGACATCACTCCATTCCACGAATACCCCATCTCTCCTTGATCCTTCTCTTACAATGCTGCGTGTATAGCAATAGGTAGCAAGTACTATTTTTTTAAATCTTTGGCGTGACTCGACCAAGGATTGAATCTTGGTCTCTCTCATTCATTAGCGAACACTGTTACTATATATGTCTAATAGACATCTATAAGCTATAAATAGATTGGAATGCGCTTAATTGGATATACACTTTACAACAAAAAGTCACCTAAAGAAACAGAGAGACTTATTTGATAAGCGCATAGCTTACTTATAGTTCTGTTAAACCATCTCAGAAATACGTCTTGTTGATCCAAATCGCTACAAAAGACTCCTGATATTGGCAACCGCCACCCTCGCTTCAGGTGACTAATTATTACCAGTTTCTTTTCTTTTAACCTCCACATGGATAGTGGATAGCATCATAAAATGACGACTAGGCATGCCATGTTCAAGCGTTGCCGGTTCCATATCATCACTTTCATTAGGGATGTTTGAAACCTTCATGTGGCCCATCCAGTGAGTAGCTGAGTCTAACGGGAAAACCAAATTACTAAGAAAATGACAATGAAACATTGTAACTTTCTAATTACGTACGAATTGCATTTATCTCTTTTTCGCTTGTACTTTCAAACAGTTTAATCTAAATGTGACTACGATCTACGTATATTTAAGGAGAGCAAAACCGGTTGGAGTTCCTATTTACAATGCCTCCCCACGAGACAGATTTAGACAGAGTCATTTTTAACGTGATAAAAAGGAACAAGAATGAAAATTGTCTCAGTCGTGAAGGATTTCTCTTCCACCGAGAAAAAAACAAATTCGAAGTTCAACATCTGAAGAACAGATACAACACTTTGAGGTATTAAATATTTTATTCAGTCTAAAAATACAATGTAAGTTCAACATGAACAAAAAACTTAGGCACAAGGCCAACTCAAAATAGGGGAGAATGGGTGTAGTTGATCATCCTTGTCACTTCAGAACTAAACAAAAGTTTCTCTTAGCTAGTATCTTCTTCCGCCATAATACTTCATTCACCCTTTCGTACTGGCGGGACGTTCTACTTAGAACCCAATTGTTTAAAACATTTTTTATTGGCGTGTAAAAAGAAAAAAAAAAGATAACAATAATGATACAATAATTCATTTGTGTCGAAGGCGGGGGAAGCGTCTGCTCTTACGAGGTTAAGAAACTGGTTGGAATTAGTTGGAGTTGCAAGTTAGCATGCGAACACTTAGCAGTTTACTGCTCAATTCACTTACTAGTTATTGCTACCCGGCACAGACTTCTATTGATGTACCTAACGGAATAAATCTATTCTATACTTTATATTTGTGTATTGTTTTCCACTCGACGGTATAACACATGTTAAACAAGTAGTTTTGTGACGTAATCGTAGCTTGTTCGTTAATATGTTCTCAAATTAAACCCATGCCCTCATTGAGACTTTCGGTGATTTGCTTACATGTGTCTATTGTTTCCCCCCTCTTCGCACTGAGAATATTTTCGTTGCGCGCGTCTCTTCATTTGTTGCTGGCTTTTGGAAGCTGAAACAAAATGCGCCCGATATGTTTTCCTAATAACAAAGAATACATTTCACAGCATCACATCGAGGGATTTATTCAAGCGAACGCCGTTACTGAAGTTACGAATTAAATCCCATTGATATCGAGTCATACGAACCGGTCGCACAGTTTAATGAACAAGGAAGATAAACAAATAAAAAGATTTCTTCAGAACCGTTAAGTACATCAAATACTTGATATTAAAAAATGAATATAGGCAGAATCATCAAAGGGAAGAAAACTACAACCAGTATTTCTGTTACTCACTAACACATTGTCCTACATAAAAAAATAAACATAAAAATTCTCTACGATAAAATAAACAAACCATGAAGCCCTCATCCTGCATAGCACATCAAGGATATCATTAACACGACGAAATGCATCAGCAGCACGCCCACACACAACGCTTATTTTGCATTCCATGTAATAAAATCGACATTCAGCTTAACTCAAGTTACACTAACAAAAACCTATCGACTATTGAAAATGTAAGTCATTTACTGAATCCATTATAATTTCCCAATCTAAATGCGACATCTAATGGGTGTCTACTAGATTTAAATATATAGAAAAAAACTCCTCATCGAAACAAACTTGATTAACTTAATTTATATACAGGGTGTCCCAATAAAATGCATACACTTTTTAAATTAGCTCAACTTGCTACATGAATACGCTATGCCACGTTCCCAAGAGATATTTAGGAATAAAGAATGACACTTCCAGCAGGATGGAGCACTTCTCCACTATCATCATGACGTAAGACCATATCTTGATAGTCACCTGCGAAACAGATAGTAAGGACGTATTGTCCACGCTCACCGGATTTGAGCCCACTGAATTTTTCTCTTTTTGGGGGGCGTGTTAAATTCACACCGCAAAAGGAGCTGCAATAAATGAGTTGAAAGCAACCATTGACAGAAGATGTGTCAACGTATCAATTGAACTGATTAGGAACGTTTTAGATCCAATCAGTGAGCGTTTTCAGCTGTTCATGGACCACAATGGCCAATAATTTGAACACTTTTGATAATTAGCTCATTTCTATATTTGTTTACAGTATTTTTATGTAGGAAACTTTTCTTTCTTATAATAAATGTTGGTTTTATGGTTATTTTAAGATTGTGTACATTTTATTACGACACCCTGTATATTTATACATATATACTACTACTATTACTACTACTACTACTACTACTACTACTACTTCGGGAGGCTTATTGCCACCCAATTTCCAGTGAAGGTCAATGGTTGCAAGCAGCGAGATATCAATGGTAAATGGCTATTGCTATACTGCAAATTCATTTGCAGAGGTTATCAAAAGAGGTGGAGAGTACTGGAAGTCTGGAGAGACTTGTTGTCACCCAGACCATAGGAATACCACCGATGGTATCCTGTGTAAGTACTGTTAGTAAGTACAATTATTATTATTATTATTATTATTATTATTATTATTATTATTATTATTATTATTATTATGAGCTCGATGATGATGATGATAACAACAACAACAACAATAACAATAATAATAATAATAATAATAATAATAATAATAATAATAATAATCCAAGTAAACTTATATGCACATGGTAAAAATCCGGAAAATGTTTTACTGTATTTATATAGCATCGCCCAATAATAAATATAACTATTTTTTATATAATAAACAAATTACTTATATATGAGTACATGTACAGAACGTTTCAATCGTAGTTTTGGCCACCTCGATATCCTCGGGCATTTTTTTATAGTTTTATATTGAAGAATGAAGCAACATTTCTCTCCATAAAAGATCATGTGACTAAATCCAAAATATCACTCATGAGGTAAATTAACTGTTGAATTTGGGATATCATTTTTAGACGAGTAATAATATTTGCTTATTATTTGTGCTATTTATTTGAAAGGCAACCCTATTTCACTCAATCAAACCTAATGTTAACGGATTCTTATCTAGAATTGAACCCAAAAATATTCGCATTTGATTCGGGCAATCATTCCATTTCATTAACCCTTATCCACTAATGGCATCTGGTTTTGATAAATACTGACTCCTTTTAGTAAAAAAAAAAATAAAATAAAAATAAACACTATCTTCAAACAGCGATTGGTTTGTACGAAGGAACAGTTTATGCAGATTCGCTTGCTACAATCTGTATATAGTGTTAGAGACTTGTCTTTGAATATCGTCCTCCTCTTTCCCCCATCCTGGACACCTGAAAATCAACAGAGATTAAACCATTCCTGCATTGACCTGGTTCCTGTTGATTTTGCGGTGTGAGTTTAGTTCTGTGCAGTTCTAGGAGGTCCACACTCCCAGGCTTTGCCTTCTCTCTTTGAGAAAGGGTTAGTTTATTGCTAATCGTATACGCGCCCTCACCGAGGGATGCCGGCGGGGATGCCCAGGCATCTTCTTGTAAGTCAGAGTTCACTGACTTCTCAATCCCATTTTCTGACCGTTGTGTCTTAAGTTCTTGCAGTGGGAAAGAACCAAATAAAATCCTTTTCTTTCCGTCTCCCCGATGACTCCTATTCAAGCATCACTCAAGGATAAAGGCGAATGTAATAGAAATATTAGGAGCACTATGGGAGTACTAACGTTTAGCAATGGTCTGAACTGGTTTTAATTACTGATAGGTTTATAAAGAACTTACGTAAGAAAAATAAAGTTTGATGCCAGTAAGAATTATAATTCTGACCGGGCTCAATGTTGCTTAACTTCGGCGATTTATAAGGATTCGGTGTGTAAACCAAATGTACTAGATCGGTAACCATTTGGGAATACCAGATACTCTATGTAGGCGGATGTTGACACTTCTTTCTTTGGAGGAAGTCCGTCCAACCCGCCTAGGGTGAATGTCGCTGCTGGATTAATGTTAAAGGGTTATATTTTGAGCAAAAATAGTGATGGAAACTCCATTAATATATTATGATTATTTAATATGATTTTGTTTACGATACGAACATTCGACCAAGGAAATTATTCGTGATGCAAACATATGTTATCCAAAGATTATTTGTATCGAATTATCTAAATTAATGCGATAGTTTATGCGAAGAACATTCGAAAATTGAATTAGTTTTCAGTCAGAATTTCTTTCATAAACAGGTCACTAAAAAAAAAAAATACGAAGAGAAAAAAATTAAAAAAGTTATAATGGAGTAAATATGATTTAAAAATCTGTCGATTTTAATTTACTAATTTAAAAACTTTAATTACTTACAGTGAAATGAGTTTCGTTACAGACGATAGGGTGGGTTGAAGAATCGCAATTTCATGTTTATCTAGATTGGTTGATTTCTGTGAATGTCCCCCAAACGAAGCATGGATTCTCGTCATGTGTCCCTCAAAAACTCGTGATAATTCTGTAATTTCCTCTTTCCACCGTTATTTAAGCTGTTTCAATCACCATTCGATTATTTAATCACCGTCAAATATTTATAGAATAGCGTGTGACGAACGTTTTTTTTTTTTTTTTTTTTTTTGCAAACTGAGGGCCGCCTTTTACCGAGTACTCTCCATTCTGAGGATAAATACAACTAAATATTGCCGGAGGAACGAAGGGAGTACATTAATCCAGCAACAGCAGCCATTCAAAACTTAAAAACTTTCTCTTTCAAGTGGTCCCCGTCTTATTTCACAAAAAGAAAATGCTTGAGAAGTAAAACAGTGCTTTATAAAACCGGGTCCTTTCTTTTGAAACTATAAAGATTTCCCAGACAAAGCAGCACAAAATGCATCGAATTGCCAAATTACATCTACTTTAACTTGTCGTTTATGAGGAGTACGAGAAACAGTGGTACTCCCTAAGGTTTCAAATGTAACTTCATAACACGTAATCTCAAAGGTAGCTTGATTTGTTGACTACCGTGGAATCTCCTTAAGCTTAGCATGAATTCTCACCATTTGTTTTTCTAAACATGTGGTCGTCCTGGAGTTTTTCATTTGCAGACATCGACCCATTTAAAACGCCATTTTATTTTTTTATACAATCTCTCTCACATACACACGCACCCACAAACGGGATGTTCCTAGTCTCTCTATAAATACTATTATGACATGTGTTCTTCAGAATTGCCTCATCTATTCTCTGCTTCAGTTGTTGCAACTCATTTAACTCGTTGGTCTCGTAGTCTTCACCAATTCAGTGATTAGATACCTCATTCTAATACAGCTTCCTACTCCCGTACCATCATTCCAAGAGCGCAGTCTTGAGAAACTCTGGAACTCTCTTCCTGTTGACTGTTTCCCGCTTAAGTATAACCTTGGTTTTTCAAAACTAAGATCAATAAGCATCTCATCTCTTTTCGATTATCATCTTTTCTTATTGTTAGCTCCTCGCATAAAGTGGCGTCACCCTTTGTCTGGAGCAATTTCCATTAAAACAAGTGAAGCATGCATGGCACCCCGTGAGTGCACAGTGAACGAGGCATAAAAAAATAACTGCGTTCAGCATTTACCCTCTCCCCTCTATTTAGCCCTAAAAGTCCCCCAGGGGACGTCAAATTATGTTGAAAATGAACAAACGGTGCAGGTTTAGGCCTTCACATATATAAATTTGAGTTCTGTGCCATGCAAAAAAGAAATGACTAAGTCCATCATTTGTCCCCCCCCCATTTAGCCCAAAAGTCCCCAAGGCCTTAACATATTTAAATTTGATTTCAACACCATGCAAAACTGCTATACACAGAAAATTTTGGATAAATATGGTAAAATAGTCCCAAAAATGGATTGTTTTTTATTAGCTCTAAAAGAGCCCCCGAGGCACACCTAAGAGTTATTGCAAAGTATGGACAAACAAAATTATATAGAAATCAGTTAGTTAAAACTTTTCAGAAAGTTTTATAAAAATCTAAGGCATCAATTTTCTTTTAATAAGCACAAAAGGTTCAATTTTATCCATTTTAACCCGAAAGACAACCCCGTTCTGTTACTTTTTTACTCATATCATGTATAATGATTGTGCAAAATTTCAAAAAATTGTCAGCCGTAGTTATTGAGAAAAGTGCGGACAGACGAACAGATGAACGGACAATGTGAATTTATAGGTCCTTTTGTCGGGGAACCCCCCAAAAACCTAATAGTAGAAATATTATTAATAGTAAAATGCTTGTGAAACGTACTTTGTACCATGACCATTTAATTTTATGAAATCAATCGCAAACAGTTTTCGAAGTTTATATTTTATTCACTTAGAATAGAAAAGCAGGACCTCCCCATATGTGACAATATTTCATCTTGAATCATATCGAACGGCAATGACAGAATTTCCTCCCTTGAATTGGGGATTTACTATAAGAACAACTTAAGTGATCGTGAATTTTAAAAATTAGTCTGAAATCGTCTTTTCTAATCAAGCCAACGATGGGAAATGACATATTGATTTTCTGTCCATCTTATTTCTCGAATCCACTCAACTAGTGATCAACCTATCTTTGGACTACTACACTATCCGCAAAAACAATTTCCATAATTTCAGCTGCGTTGAAAATTTTCCAACCGGACTAATTATATTCAACTGGATTTAAATTTGGATTTGATTCTTTCTAAAGAATTATTTTTGTCTTTCGGGTTACCTTTGAAAAAATATTCATGTGAGCTGCAATGTTATTCCCGGTTTGTTTTTATTATTTTTTATATTTCCTACATTTTTTCACTCGTTGTTTTTAAAGGACATGTACATCTTTGCGATTTATGACTATAATAAATTGCGGCTTCTCTAACTAGCAAATTCTAGCATTGTTACAAATATAATTTGCCGATTTATTTCTGTTATCTGATGAGGAGAATAGCAAAAATAGCATTCTTTGAAACTCCACAGAATAAGGACTTTTTAAATTGATTTTTGGAGTATTCAGTCGAACAATAAATTGATTGTAAATTTCAACTTACAGTTTTAATTTGTTTTCTCTTATAATAAGCTCTACTCTCTATTGCGTATTGAGCTTTTTTTATTTGGTTGGGATTAAAATATCTCTATATAAATACTGGTATTTATATTAGATTGAAGTTTGCCATTGCGTATATCAGGTAAACATTACATCTTTTTAGATTTTATGATAGATAGATAGATAGATAGAGAGAGAGAGAGAGAGAGAGAGAGAGAGAGAGAGATTGTATTTCGACGTCCGGTAGTTGAATACTTTCTGACTGTTTACTATGACTGCCCGCCGACGTAGCATTTATTGGGTTAATTGCTGGTGACCTGGCGGTAAGATGCCATCCTACGTAATCAAAGGTGGCTATGTAACTGGGCTGGAGTCTCCCGACCAACAGTAATTATCACTTCGTATACAGTTTATTACGTAAGCATGACGCCATAGTGTCTGCAGCTATAAAAAATGTTAATATTTATTTTTTTAATATTATAGTTATATATGGAAGATTTTTTAAAGTTTATAATGAATAATAATTGTCTCCAAGGAATCAAAGTTTGATTTTTTAATCAGTAACTACAGCTATAGTTGCCAACACAGTTACTTTGCCTGAAATCATAACAGTGTGGGTTGAGTTGAAATGTCAACAAATATTTTACTTTTTATAACCACAGCTATTGAAATTCAAGATACCTCGGTTCCTTTTATATTTTTTGTCACAATTTTCAACTTTCAGTTGTCTGAAACTTACGACGTATTGCCAATAAATGGTAATATTTGAAAATGTATTCTGACTCGCATTATGACGATGCTTAACAACTACGGCAATACACAATTACCTCTTTTCATTCTTTTTTTCTTTCTTTTTTTAATAGCACTGTACTATCAGCAAATTTATTTATTCACAATGAATATGCAAACCTCATTCGATGCAACATAGCCATAAAACGGAAACTTGGATATTATGACGAGCTAATCAACAAAGAATATTGGAATGTAATCATTTCCGCCAGATGGCGCAGCTGATAAGTACATGAGAAATGAAAAGACATCCATTAAAAATGTCCAAAAATGTTTGACTACTAGCTAAAGTACCCGTCTAAGACGGGCGAGCTGTTATAACTGTAATCTGAACATTAATTTACTTGTCGGTACGTCCAGTGTCACAAAAATGTCATTACAAAAATTAATAAATAAGAAACGAATTAGCTCCCCTTATAGTTGCTCGATATCAGTTAAAAATCATTAAAATCATTTCCTCCCCAAAAATAAAAAATAAAAAACGACTGTCTTTTTACGATTTTAAATCGGCTATTTTTTTTTTTTTTAATTAAAAAAAGGTACAAGTAAATTGGTTGGTTGGTTGGTTTGTTTTACGGCATATCAACCCTTTTCAGGTTATTTAATGCCGAATCCAGTGATTTTGAAGAAAATTTCTTTCATAGAATATATTTGTTTTTTTTTTTGTTTGTTTGTTTGTTTTTTGTTTTTTGTCAAGTTGGTTTCTATTTAACCCATAGTTAGGACCCTAACAGGTACTACCACTCCGGGTCAGAGTGGACCTGGGAGCAATGGTAATTAAAGGGTTGCTCCACACTCCCCAAAGCCCGCAAGTTGGGGCCTCACCATCGGATATTGTTTAAGGTCATACCCAGGACCGCAAGTAAATTGGCATCTATTCTTTTTTAATTTATATTAAAAAATATTCAGAAAAATGAAACAATGTATTGTGTGTTGAATCAAAATTTATTTAATCAATTCTTTTTAGCTTTAAAAGGTTAAAAAAAGAAAATTTGCTAGAGAAATTGTTTTCAATTCGTCGTTATTCGTTTTATAATATTTTTTATTCATTTTATTTATGATGTGTTTTAAAAATTTTCAACTAATGTGAAATTGGAATTTCCACGGGTTCTGCTAGCCTATTGTATTTTTCACGGAGCTTTATTCAATACAATGTAAACAGGCATTATTATTTTATTCATAGAAAATAGCTCAGTTTTATTTATCAGAACGCGAATGATAAGTCTCGTCGCTGATGCCTTCCTGGCGTGTGTGTATGAGCAAGGAAAGAGTTTTAGCGTGAAATTAGGTCTGACACTACTATTTCTATGTACACAAATTATTGTTTATATTCATTATTTAAAATATTACTGTTAAAAAACCTGTTGTAATATTTTTGGTAGAACTCTGGGTGCATGCTTACTGTTATGACTCTGAATTCGACACAATAAAAATAGAACAACGGTATAAGGTTTATTAATAAAAGACAAACACAGAATGGAAAGAGTGTTTTGCGTTCCACCCGAACACGCGAGGTTAACTCCGGAACTATAAAGCTCTACCTAGGATCGTTAAGAGTTCCGGTATATATGAACGGGGGTTGAGTCCATTCAGAAGGTGGTTCCCCCACAACACCCTTTTCCCAAGCTGATTTCTCGAGGTGTGAAATCAGTATTTTTTTCTTTGGGGGACAGACCAGCAAAGGGTCTGTGCACTTTCTCTTTCCGCCGGAGCATCTTGGCTCTGGCATTATTTGTGGAGGTTCTATGTTAAAAACGTCATATACAATCCCGATTGCCTCTATGCCTTCCTGTTGTGGTTCTGCTTGATCCTCGGGGTGCGTTTCCTTAGTTGGTTCAGGTGCCTTTTATGTTCGAATTTTGGGCACTGAATGATGTATGTGATATTGCCGATTCTTTTTGGGATCGTGCCCTGTTCCCAAAAGGAAACGTTGTTCTTGAAATGCTTAAGAGGTGTTTTTAAATCTGCCCAGTTCCTGATTTATCTTGTTCAGGGATGCGAAAGGGACGTTGCGTTTTTTTTTTTTTAACCGGTTGTGTGCCCGGTTTCAGCTTCAAATCCGCGGCCATTTTTGTACATCTCCCAAGGCCAGAAGTGCATACATCTAGGAATTCTCCCTTAAGCTAGTTATTTTTCTTAGTTTCCGCTGGACAGGCTTCTATTTTTTGCAAAATGTGGAGATTAAACTTATCCATCCAGTCAGAGCCGAAGAGGTTTTCACTATTTTTAATACATTAATTTGGAGCTCTTTAGTTTTTCCTAGCAAGGTGGTGTTGGTGATTAATTTACCCTCAAAATTGATTTTAATGCCGTTAACGACTTCTGCCGTTCTATGGGTTCTTAGCAGAATAGGTTTTCATGTCTCGTTTTGAAGTTTACTATCTTTTTAGATCTGATTCACTGTCCAACTGAAATTTAATATCTATACCGAATATTTTGACAGTTACGTATTTATGTAGGTTTCTTCTAAGGTGTCTCGGGATATGATTTGGCGTACTTTTGTTCTGATTTTTCCTGCAGTGAGACTTTTATGTCCCATTTTATAACCTATAAGACATTTTCTTGTTAAGTATGGGCAATCCGTTACCTAGTGTTTACCACCACATCTGAAATAAGGGCTTGGTGCTTTTGGTTTTTCAGACTTTTGACGGTAATTTTGCATTGTGAACCGTCTTGTATTTCCTTGGTTATTTTTTTATATATTTGCGATACCCGCTTAGATATTTGCGCATATTTTTTTATTATTTCCACTTTTTGACAATCCTCAGTCACTTTTTGCAGTATCAAGTTCGGTTCGTTTTCTAACTTCGTTAGAACTCTGCGCCTGATTTCCGCATCTTTTCCTGAGGTTAAATCTTGTGCAAAAACAAGGCATTTAAAATTGTCTGCTTTTATTTCCGACAAGTTGAAGTCATCACAATGTTTGTTTACTACCGCTGTGTACGTGACAAAGTCGTCATTATCGTCTTTGGTCCCGTTTAAGCATTTCCATCTCTTATGGTGAAGAGACGATATATATATATATATATATATATATATATATATATATATATATATATATATATATATATAGAGAGAGAGAGAGAGAGAGAGAGAGAGAGAGAGAGAGAGAGATAATACATAGCAAAACTGCACATCTAAAAACAAGAATAGGGTTAAGGCTGCTAAAATTCATACTAGAATTGTCATGGATTCGTGGCGTATCGGATAAAGTTCCACGTCAAATTCAGTTCTAAGTGACACTCTTTTGGAAGTCAAAGGTTCAAACCTCAGTGCGGACGACACTAAAAATAAAATTGCGAATTACTTAAGACTTTTACCCAATTATAGCTAACGGAAAGAGATTAACTTTATGGATTAAATAAAGAGTTTGTTCAAAATTTTCGTGCAGTTTCCCGAGTTCGACGTTAATACACCTGAAGAAAGTTGGAGATTGGCGAAAAATGTTTAGAGAATAATGTTAATGATGAGAACAGGCGTCTGAATAATCTAATAAAACGAATAATCAATCCTCATCTCAAACATTCAGGAAGATAATGTCAGAATAGTTCCCAAAAACTGACTTCCTCATTCCTTTTGGGACAACATGCTATAGTCACTTATGCAATTTGCTGTTTCGTCTCTTTGCTTGCATAGTCTGCATTTACGTTTATTCCTGGGTTTTATTGTGATCGTACTCTTTTGTGAGGTTGTAAGTAGCAATTCAGTTTCTCTGTTCAAGTGAATCTATTCATGACTATACCATCTGTTGAAGTTTAGGAATTTTTCTACATGCCTTTACAGGTGTAAACATTAGTTTCAGCTTTCACTAACGACGTGATCTTTAAGATTCTTCCGTCGAGGGCACCTTCAAAAAATATTTTTTAAAAAAAAGCAAAATTAAGAGGAAATAAATCCCACGTAGCTTTTTGTTGTGCAGAAACAGGTAGGCCTGAGATGTCGAAGAAAGAAATAAAACAAAACATAAAAAACTCTCTAAAAACCAATAAGGAAAACAATGAAAGGGAAAAATAAGATAATGAGGTTCGTTCAATCTTGTTGCAAAAACGATCGCAAAAAAAAACAAAAAAACTATTTGCATCCGTCAAGGATGTTGTGTTTTCACCTGACGTTCTTTTGTTTGGTTGCGGGTCGCAAGTTTACATGTGAGCGTACTCTCTTTTTTTATTTATTTCTTCTGGGTAAGTTATTTCTTGCTGGCTCTGTTGGTTGAGACCCTACTTTTATACGATTCTCACTTTGCCTACACACACACACACACACACACACACACACACACACACACACACATATATATATATATATATATATATATATATATATATATATATACTAGCAAAAGTACACGTCGTTGACTGGGTTCAAAAACAGCCTACAGAAAATGGACTCTGATTTATGAAAGTATGATAGGTTATGAAAAGGAAGGGTTGTAAATTTGGGTTAAATTTTTTTTTTTTTTGGGGGGGGGTATCAAAACCAAAGCAAAATATGATGAAAGTAAAAATAAAATAGATAAACCCCATAATTTATTATACCATACCTGTTCACTTATCACAATATTCTGTGGATCGATAGTAAAAAACCTTGTTAAACTTTGTGACATATTTCCATTCTATGGAGGTCAGGTGCGAACGAACACCCCATAATTTTATTATACCATATTTCTTCAAACAGAAACATAATTATCAAAATATACTTACACAGATAGATATGAAAAGTCTTTATTAAAGTTTGTGCCTATTTCCATTCTATGGAGGCCAGGCGCTAACGCAGACCCCACAATTTTATTATACCATCCCTATTTAAATTAAAACGTACTTATCAAAGTATTCTTATGTACATCTATATCAAAAACGCTTGTAAATGTTTTTTTTTTTTTTTCAATTTTTTAATTTTTTATTTCCATACTTTGTGGACCAAGCGCGAACGCAAACCCCACAATTTTAATGAACCACCGTTCTACCAGATCAAACATAACCATTCCTGTGTCTCGATACATCTTCTATCATTATATGTAATCAGTTTTTTTTTAAATAGTCAACCATATCGGAGCCTATTCGTGATCCCACACACACACACACACACATTCAGTTTTATATATATACTAGCGAGGGGTACCCAGCGTTGCCCGTGTGTTTTTCGGGGTATGTGAAAAAACCCCGAAAATGTGAAAAAAAACAACAAAAAAAACGAAGCCTTCACGACGCGCAGTTGGAAAATAGTAAAGTGTTTAAAAAAACAGGTGCGCGTTTTTGATTGACGTGACGGCGATAGGTATTCAGCAGTTACGATTTTATGCGGGACAGTTTTGAATGAGGTGAATAAATAGGTTTGTTTGTTTTTAAAAACCCGCTCCCTGTTTATTAGGAGGAGCGAAATGAAAGCTACAGTCTGATATGACGAAGTCAACAAACGTTACTTAGCTCTCTTGAGACAACTGGCTTTCGGAGTCAAGTTTCGCTTTTTTTATACCGAAAACCGAATGTAACGCGTGCCGATGCGGGGAAATGTGGAATAATTAACGTTTGAAAGTCAATAAAATTAAATAGACAGGCGAGCTCCGTGGATAACTCTGAGATATTACAATTTATAGATGATATAAAAAGTTTTAAGAAGTTGTGAAGCGAGCAAGCGCTTCTCTGAAAGAAGCCTTTCGTGGACATCGAGGAAAAGCGAACACACATACATTTTCGCTTTTATATATATAGATATATATATATAAGTGAAAGTGTCTGTCCGTCTGTGTGTGTCTGTGTGTGTACATTTCCCTACACAATAACTCTGTCAACTTTAAGTCTACAGACTCGAAATTTGATATACAGGGTACTGAGATTTGGGAAAATCGATGTGATCGGTTTTTGGCCAGATATTTGGCGATTAAGGGGTCAAAGTTCAACGATTTGACATTTGAGAACTTTACCAAACTCCCCCGACAATTTGGTGTCTACACACTTGAAATTTTAAGGAGTCAAAATAGGGGTCAAAGTTTAAAAAAATTGACCGCTTTTTTTTTTTTTTTGCTCAGCATACACCTTCAAATACCCGGGCAACGCAGGGCACCCATGCTTGTATATCTATAAGCGTGAACGTGTCTCTGTGTGTGTGTCTGTCTGTGTGTGTGTCTGTCTGTGTGTCTATGTACATTTTCCTTCGCAATAACTCTGTTAATTTTAAGTCTACAGACTCGAAATTTGATATACAGGGTACTGAGATTTGGGAAAATATACGTTTGGTTTTCGGCCAGAAATTTGGCTGTTAAGGGGCCAAAGTTCAACGATTTGACCTTTGAGAACTCTACCAAACTCCTCCGACAATTTGGGGTCTAAACACTTGAAATTTTAGATATATGTTCCTTGGACATGGACCTAACTTAATAACTTTATTTGAGACCAAAACAATAAATGTTAAGGGGTCATAATAGGAGTCAAAAGATAAAAAAAAATGTCCGCTTTTTTTTGCTCAACATACACCTCCAAACACCCGGGCAACGCCGGGCTGAAATGCTAGTATTCGATATAGTACAAAGTCTATTTACATAAAGAAGTTTCAATTAATAAAAAATATATAAATCAGTACAAAATTCAATTTTCAGGCAATTAATAATAATTATTAGTTGTGTTATATTTTTCAATTGTTAAATATGTTACATGGAATTTTTGCAAAACATAAAATAAGGCGCCATGTTAAATGTGTTTTGTACAAGCCTGTGAGGCAATGATAGAAAAATATCGCTTGAAAAATATCGAAAAGTTGGCCAAAAACGTTAACTTTTTCACCCTGAAATCAACAATTTTCCACAGGGAGGGGGTCAACAAAAACGGGTTTCTCGTAACGATCCGATTCTACACATGCGTCAGATGACGTCATGACGTCGTGACCTGATTTACTTTAAATAGTTTAAAAACCGAGTATATTTCATCTCCGTCGCTTTAGCGCAGTTTGTTAACGCGTTTGATCATTATCTGAACGTTTTGGGTTCGAATCGTGGTGTGAGATGTTTTTGTTTTTTTCGATTTTTTAAATTTAAATATTGAACCCTGTATTATTTAAGCCATTTTTCATGTAACGTTCGTTTTCTTGGTTTTTTCTTTTTTTTTTACTTCGCTTATTCTTAGCGACACCCGGGTATCCACCGATTTTTTAAGTTTTAATATCGAAATAGGCTCATTTAAGTCATTTTTCACGTGTTCGGTTCTGTTTTCAACGTTCGTTTGCCTCACGTTAGATTTTTTTGTGTTTTTTATGATTTGATTACCTCCCCCCCCCGCTTAATTAAAACGTTGTTTTCTTTTCTTACTTCGCTTATAAAAATGCTTACATAGTCGTAGTAACGCTCGGCGACTTTCAAACATCTTTCACTAACTCATTCTGGTTGGCCGATTTTATTTTCAAACTTCGCCTCAGGGCTTCGGGTTCGATCCTACCCCCCCCCCCCCGGTTTCTTTTTTATTTAACACCACACACACCTACAAACACACGGGCAACGCCAGGCACCCCTGCTAGTCTATAAATATAAAAGCGAAAATGTATGTATGTATGTATGTATGTATGTGTGTTCGCTTTTTCTGTGTGTCTACAAGAGGCTTTTTTCAGAGAAGCGGTCGCTCGCTTCACAACTTTTTAAAACTTTTTATATCACATATAAATCGTAATATCTCACAGTTAACAACGAAGCTCGCCTGTCTATTTAATTTTCTCGATTTTGGGAAGATAAATATTCAACATTTGTCGCTCGCCGCATGTGGGTTAGTCTTTTTCCTATAACATCTTGGGGGGGGGAGCGTTCCACAGTAAATGAATATTATCCCGCAGTCAAACTTGACCTCATTAACTCATTAAAACGAGCACCTGCTAAATCCAAGTAATTAAATAAATTCAAACGTGTTTCCGTAAGCATGTCGGGGTGGGGCAATGGTCAACGTCGCATGTATTTTTTTTTCACAACTTTGCCTCAACGATTGGGGTTCGATCTTCATACTTACTTTTTTTTAAACCCCCCCCACACACACACCTCCAAACACCCGGGCAAAGCCGGGTACCCCTCTCTAGTATATATATATAAAAGTGCTTCTTACACTAATTAACCGATCATTCTAAATGCAACTAGGTAACGAGATAATAACGTGGGCTGTGGCTTGGTTTAATGCAAAGGGCGTAAAAGGATAGTTGTTCTTTGTTCTCGTTGAATTCACTTTTCTCTTGTTTCGTTCCTATGATTAGCTTTGGATTGTTTTCACGGACATTATCTTTGATAAACAAAAAAATCTAATCATGTGACGATCAACAAAATGTTCCATGTATCATTGAACGACAAATACTTGGTGGACAAGACGGAAGTTTATTTTTACTATGTGGACTGAAATGTTCTAATAAAACAAGTGCATACTTTATAAGTCTGTTTTAATATATATATATATATATATATATATATATATATATATATATATATATATATATATATATATATATATTGTATTTTGTGTACAGAAAGTTGTTAGATGGTACCGTCGGTTTCAAGCCCGATAATTAGGAGCGTTTTAGATATACATGTTAAGCACCCTTCAGCCAATACTCATCTGAGAGATGAGTATTGGCTGAAGAGAGCTTGATACGGATATCTAAAACGGTCTTGAAACCGACGGTACCAATGACTTATCTCATCTAACAACTTTTTGTACACAAAATACAAAATATAAATACGCTCTTGTTTTTCGGATTTTCCTTTTAATTGGGCACTCTGCTTGTTTTATTTTTCCAAAAACAACTAATCATATATATATATATATATATATATATGACGTCATATATGATGTCATAGCAGATGATGCGACACGTGGTGTCATGCATGGGGGATAGAAATAAAATAGATCCCCAATAGTATGTCTCTGGAATATGTAAGAAATAATTCTTTGAATAAATTATATATATATTATATATTAATATATATAATTTATTCAAAGAACTATTTCTTACATATTCCAGAGACATACTATTGTTTCATTGCCTTGGATAACCCTTATCTCAGCATTTGTTTCCAGTCGTCCTGTACATACACTTTATTTACCACTGGCATTTAACAATGTCAACTCAGTAGCAGATGACGCGACGCGTAGTGTCATGCATGGGGGACAGAAATAAAATAGATCCCCGGTATAATATATATAATTTATTCAAAGAACTATTTCTTACATATTCCAGAGACATACTATTGTTTCATTGCCTGGGATAAACCTTTACTATTTAGAAAAGTCTCTTATAATCCATTCTGAATCTTCAACGACTCAAATAATGAATACAGTTTAAAAAAATGTACTGTAATCTGCTAAAATGTCCCTTTTTAGGAGAGATCTGTATCTCTGTATGGACCCTAATGGCTTTAGCATTATTTAAAAATAAATTAATTATAAATTACGGATGATGTATGTTTGTTTCTATGTTGTATTCATATTTAAGGAGAATGGTGTGTAATGTATTATGAACGGATTGTGGATTTTAGTCACGATTCCATAGTTTATATTTGGGGAAGGGGGAGAGGTTAACACCGTACTATGGAATCCATGTTGATGTTCTCAAATATCTTTCAAGTTGTTTTTATTGTAAAATCGCCGTTTTCAGCCCACAGATTCCCCACATTCTATCAGGGTGTGGTTAACTCTGGGTGGCGTCTGACGTGCTGAACGTGGGTTGTTTTTCTCGTTTCAGTATAAAAGAATGTGCAAGATATGTATGATCGATATGCAGTCAAAAGATGACCAATGTTCTCCGTTGCTTGATATTCGAATGGACTAGTTTTCTACTTTGTCCAAATCAGTTTTGCTGAGTGAATAATAATTCAGGATGTACCAAAATTAACTATTTTCATAAATGGATAGTTGATTTTGGGACAACCTGTATTCAGCTGTCTTGTTAGTTTTGGCTGAATTTGCTTTCGAGTCATGGAGACAAGAGTCCAAGAGTGGCGTGTGCGACACTCAAACTCGAAACCTGACCGACGGAAAACGAAAATTTATGCATGTACTCTTCTGGTGGTAGGACGCGTGACTATAGTTTGTAGAACGAATACAAATGTGCTTTATAAAATGTCTTAGGAGTCTCAATGGGACGAATGTGTTCAACTTCCGATTCGAAAGATTTCTATAACCGCCGTATAGAGAAGATTTTTTTTGCTGACTCGGAGTCATTTTGTACGTACGGTTAATTCGCGTGTCAGTGGGTGAAAAGATATATAATATATACGGCATAATCGCGTTGGCAGTTAAGCAACGTTGAGCCTGGTTAGTACCGGATGGGTGGTCATTTGGGAATTCTAGGCGCTATATGTGCTCACCGCTTATCTCAGCATTTGTTTCCAGTCGTCCTGTACATACACTTCATTAACCACTGGTATTTAACAATGTCAACTCAGTAGAGGTGTGGTTGGAGCTTGCACCTCCTGCCATAAAAATTTCACGCGCAGGCACCCCTTCGTGTGTATCCATAGTCTGTCAAAGATTTGGGGAGGAGGGGCGACTGTTTTTTTTTTTTTTTTTTTTTTCGTGTATGAAACGGTATTCGGCAGTTTAAAACTTTAATTTCAACACTTCACACATACAGTTTTTAAATGAAAATCGCACTAAACAAGGCATGAACGATCTAAGAACGGAAGAGCATTATCACAAATGGCCTTGATTTTGAAAAGACTAACTCTATAGGTAGGAAGGAAAACAGTCAGCAGAAAGAGAGTTCCACAACATTCGAAAGAGTCTACTGGAATAAGAAGCTGTATAACAATTAGGTATTAAAACAGTGGATTGATGGAGACCACTAGACGAACGAGTGAAACAAGCCGGAACAAAGGAAGCCGGGACAATTCCGAAGAACACATGATATAAAAGTATTTATAGAAGAGAATTATCTACTGCGTTATCCAGTTTTATTTTTGCCTTTTATGGGTATTAAGACAAAAAGAAAATCTGAAATCATGTATCATTGTAAGCGTTTGTTTGCAGGATCACCATAGATTGTTTAATGTTCCAGGGAATGGATTTGATAAGGTATTTGGTGGGCGGAATCTTCTATACTTCAATTAATAGTTTCATACGAAGACCAAAAGGTTTTATAGCCTTCTATTTTATGACCCAAATATAACTAGCCGCTTACGAAATTGCTAAAAAAAATCCTACATTTCTGTGTCCAATTTCAGATACGAGATAAATAATTATATTTTTTAGGTTTATTTTTATACCACAAGAACCCAAGTTTGCCAAGCTGGGCAAACTTGAGTCTTTGTACCGGAAAAATATGCTCAAATAAACACAAATCGCTTCTTTTGCAGATTTTGACCTGCACACTGAAATATTAACGTTATTATTTCGAAATTATTATTTAACATGGGAAGAGTGGGGTGTTTTGCAACTGTTCTTTATTACAACTATACTGTCGCTATTTTCTTACAACTAAACAACTTTAACCCGTTGACAAACATAAGAACAATTGTAGTAAAGCTAAGACTACTACTACTACTACTACTATTCTCTATCGGTCCCTTTTCCTTCCTTCCTTCCTTCTTTTTTATTTTTTGTTTACATTTCTAGATACAAAATCGTTGTGAGAGAACGGTGAATTTGTTGACACATTTACTAATCTGCTTCAATATTAGTTTTATTTTATTTTATTTTTTTAGGTGTTATTTTTTTGCTTCAGGTTTTATTAATCTTCTTTTTTTTTTAGATTTAAAGTTCCTATAACTTGGTTGAAGGATTCCAATTTGGGTTTTTCATTCTTATATTTCTCATCGGTAGGTTCATGTGCGTTTTTGCTGCTAAATGACTTTCGTCGGCGTTCCATTCGAAGGAAAATCATGTTTAATTTTCGATTTTTGAGCAATTATTTGGAAAATAGGTAACTTTATACGAATAGGGAGGGGTTTTTTTTTCATGTTTGAGTGATCCGTCTGTGATTTTTCATTTTAATATACTTTCATAGAAATGTTTCTGTTATGTCAAAAAAAAACTATTTTCTTTACGTCACAAGTGTCACGCTCATACATGAATTCCATAGCCAATATAACATACTGACCCAACGGTTCACGAATAGTCTAGTTCTAATAGAAATAAAAGCACTAGCAATGAGTAAAAAAAATTGTATCTGTAGAAATAAGACACCCTTTCCACTACAAAATAAATGCTTAACCAAAAGCATTATTTACCAAGCCACAATTTGTGCCAGGGAAATCTCGTATAACGAAAAATATTACGTAGAAATGACACCCCTGGGTTTTAAAACCAGATATTACGATCACAGAAATACATTCAAATACGAAAAACGTCGAATAAAAACAGCTTTAGCGAACCACTACTGGGAGCCGAAAGATAATGGACGATCACCAATAGTAGAGTAGAAAATAGTAGTTTATAGCACGTTCTGTGATAAGTCTTACTAAACAGGTAACTTATCCGCTTTTACAAGCAGATTGGGGGTTTTCTACTATGATAAGATAACAAAAAAATAAAATTAATTATCCGAAGGGAAAACATTTAAACGATGACGTGTAGGAAAACATATCAAAATATTTTCTGAATTATGACGTGTAATGATTTGATCTATATCCTATTCGAACATTAATTTCGAATTTTAATGAATATCTGATGAGGTTTCATTTTCAATTTATTTAATTGTTTAGCCTTTCGTATAACGGAAAAGGACATAAATTCAGAAACTTTTTATTGTAATAAATAGAAAAATTATAAAAAGAAAAATAGAATAAATTGATTTTAAAAATAATTTCAAAACGAGTTTTGCTATAAAGTTGAATTAAATCAACAGGATGCCTGTGTATATGCACAGGTGTGTGTTCGTATATATATATATATATATATATATATATATATATATATATATATATATATATATATATATATATATATATATAAAGCTGGATGTCTGTGTGTGTATGTGTGTGTGTCTGGTCACGAATAGGCTCCTATATGGTTGACTATTTCAAAAAATTGATTACATATAATGATAGAAGATGTATCGAGACACAGGAATGGATATGATTGATCTGGCAGAACGGTGGTTCATTAAAATTGTGGGGTCTGCATTCGCGCCTGGTCCACAAAGTATGGAAATAAAAAATGAAAAAAAAAAATTTTTAATACGTTTACAAGTGTTTTTGATATAGATGTACATAAGAATACTTTGATAAGTATGTTTTAACTTAAATAGGGATGGTATAATAAAATTGTGGGGTCTGCGTTCGCGCCTGGCCTCCATAGAATGGAAATAGGCACAAACTTTAATAAAGGCTTTTCATCTGTGTAAGTATACTTTGATAATTACGTTTCTGTTTGAAGAAATATGGTATAATAAAATTATGGGGTGTTCGTTCGCACCTGACCTCCATAGAATGGAAATATGTCACAAAGTAAGGTTTTTTTTTAATATAGATCCACAGAATATTGTGATAAGTGTTTCGGTGTGAACAGGTATGGTATAATAAATTATGGGATTTATCTATTTTATTTTTACTTTCATCATATTTTGCTTTGGTTTTGATAGCCCAAATTCAACCCAAATTTACAACCCTTCCTTTTTTTCATAACCTATCATACTTTCATAAATCAGGGTCCATTTTCCGTAGGCTGTTTTTGAACCCAGTCAACGACGTGTACTTTTGCTGATATATATATATATATATATATATATATATATATATATATATATATATATAATATTTTCTTCTCACCCCCCCCCCCGCCATATTCATGACTTTTTTTTTCTCGATTTAGCTCTGCTGAGCGAAGAACGAAACCTGGTTAGCTACCCTTTATTTTCATTTTTTTTTAAATCATTATGTTGATTGACCTGTATTTAGCCAATATATATATATATATATATATATATATATATATATATATATATATAATTAACACACTCGATTAGAGCCTCCCATGATCAAGAGTTTAAATCTTGTCATAGTCAGCCACGCTGACACGCTGATGAGTAACAGTAACGGTGAAACGTGTGTTTGTCGATAACTATAATATCTATATAATAGATAAACAGTATATACGTTGTTTGACTGTGGAAATAATTATATGATCTCTAACATTCTGAAAACTCTATTACTAATTGCTCGCTAGGTTAGCATGTTTAATGACATCGTTCTAGCGAGTATAAAATTCCTACTTGTAAGGTATTGGCTTGGGTTATAGCTTTGTTGGATTACCACATCCTTTCTTCGAGACGAAGTAGGTCCATTTCATAGTCGGATTTCGCCGCAGTTTGCTTGATGTGTGTTAGTTAATAGACTTTCTTGTGTGTAGCGCGTTTGCTCTTGTGATAGACTACTCGCCTCGCATGCAAGAGGGTCGGGGTTCGAATCCCGAGTTCGGATATGTCTTAATGATGAGCCCGAATGAGGGCGAAACTCGAGTGGTAGACTTCCGGCTTGTTAGCTCTTATGGCTCTTGTGAGCTGCAACGTTGTTTGGCTGTGGAAATAATTATATAATCTGTGTATGTATGTATGCAAGTATGTATGTATGTATGTATGTATGTGTGCGTGTGTGCACGTCAAAATAGGTCAGAATTACAGCATTATAGGAAGGAAACGGAAATTCTAAAATGCTCAGGGTGCGTGAAGTACCAGTAATTATAGTCATAAATCTCAATCAATAACAATAGAAATATATATATATATATATATATATATATATATATAGAGAGAGAGAGAGAGAGAGAGAGAGAGAGAGAGAGAGAGAGAAAGATTTATGTATGTATATGCACAGACGTGTATGTCAGAAGCAAACATAAGAAACAGCGCTTGATACATTTTCTTTTTAATATATATATATATATATATATATATATTACAATAGAAAAATGCGAGCATGAAAAGTAATATGGTTAAGCTTAAACATGGAAAAGGACAAGATATTCTAGTAAAAAATATAATAACTTTATAACTTAAAATATTGCAGCATTAAGAATTGATTATATAATGTTAAATTGAATTTTAAAAATCTTAATGCTGCAATATTTTAAGTTATAAATTTATTATATTTTTTACTAGAATAGCTTGTCCTTTTCTTTTCCGTGTTTAAACTTAACCATATTACTTTTCATGCTCGCATTTTTCTATTGTAATCCATAATTTTTTCAGGCTTCCAGAAAATTCACTTGTTCTTTGTTTAATTTCAGTCTCACTTTTTGCCCATATAAACGTAACATACATATATGTACAACAATGTATAGCACTCGTCTGCTTTCATTCTCTCTGCTTCACTTGTTAATTCTTTTTTCGCGAGAGCGGTGAATTAGTAGCAACAGTAGTCGCTGAAGCGATGTGGTTGCTATGAAAACCAGACATAAAAGACGTCGCTCACCTCCTTACGAATTTTTACGAGTTTGAGCACCAGTAAATTCATCATAACTTTTGTTTTACTGAACGAAAATTGAAAAAAAAAATTTCACAGTATAGCTGGAAGATGATCTATAAATAGCATCTATGTAATCTATAAAACAATTGTTTAAAATTTGGTCGAAAAATGGGTGAGCGGTGAAGCTTTAAAGAATTTCGAAATGACTAAGATTGCCACTTAACCATATATTCAAACAAGGTACTGTTTGAATAATCTATATATAGATAGATATAGATATAGATAAATATAAAATGCTGAATATGTACATGATGTGTATATAAGTATATACATGTATATGCCTGTGCATGCGTGTGACTGGCTTGCAAATATCTAAAAATAAAAGTTAATTTTTTTTTTAATTTCTTGTTTCAGAAAAATAAACCGTGAATGTGACTTGCAAAAAGTTCAGAACCAATTTGATATGCAACAAATCATTGTCTCCAAGAGCGTTACCGGACATTCACCAACGTATTTAGTTAGGGCGATACAGTCTCGCTTGTAATAAATCCCGACAAAAACTTGTGTGCACCTACGTACGTACGGATATTGAATGGCTTCAAGCTGTGCAACAATATACTGCCACGAAGACAAGGGAATTATATCAGTGTGCTGTTACGCCTCTGTATATGCCCGTATGTTTACTCTCTCTCTCCCTCCCTCCCTCCCTCCCTCTCTCTCTCCCTCTCTCTCTCTCTCTCTCTCTCTCTCTCTCTCTCTCTCTCTCTCTCTCTCTCTCTCTCTCTCGCGTTTCAACAGTTCTCAGCAGAAATGACTAAACTATTTCAAATCGTGTTTCAAGGATCTAGTTTTTGTCTCCACTGGAACGTGAGCCTTTTTTTTTTTTTTTTTTTTTACCACGAGAGCCAACACAAATATGTGAACCGTTATAATATAACCGTTTTAATATCGTGCAACTAGTTTGTCAGTTCTGAGAACCAAACCTTATTAGACCATACTATTCGTCTATAATTTAATGAAATTTACAAAATAAAGGTAACCGCAATTATTTACGAGCAGGGAGATCCGACGTTGTCCGGGATTAAATGATGATCGACAAATGCTTCACACTCTCATATTTTTATTGTCATCGAATTCGGTGAAATCGTTCATTTTTCAATCTAATCGATTGATTGCCTGCTCTAGTTGGGGACCCATCATGGTGAACCGGGAGGAAACTTCATATGCCTCCCCGCAGTAACGTAGTCTATAATACATTGCAGTCTACATTGCACTGTAGAGAAACCACTGTTGATTTTATAAAATTATATATATATATATATATATATATATATATATATATATAATGGCTTGAATTAAAGTTTAAAATGCAAAAGTCAAGTATCATGCTTCAATCGTGCTCTAAATAGAAACATTCATTTCGAATGCGCCATTCTCATATTACATAACCTACTGTTGATTTTATATGCCTGGCCTTTCAGTTTGTGTGGTGATAATGGCTTGAATTTAAGTTTAAAATGAAAGTCAAGTATCATGGTACAATTCTGCTTTAAACAGAAACATTCAATTCTGAATGCGTCCCTATCATATCAAAGAACCTACTGTTGATTTTATATGTCGGACCTTTCAGCTTGTGTGGTAATAAAACTTCTCAAATGCACTTATGATGTTAGGCTATGTAATGTGTTAACTTTAGTAAAAATCGCCTGTTGCTGCTTTCATCGGATTATTTCGATTATCGTTTATTGATACTTATCGAGGGCATTCCAATACAAAGCCTATCTTAGAATACTGCCAGACAAATAAAGTACGTTCGTGTGAAATTTCATAAAAATCGACGCAACCCTTTTCGAGGCGATTGGGAACGAACTCACACACACATAGACAAAATTCCTTTTATGTAATAGTAGAGATTTAAAATAAAGGTAATCATAGTTATTTATTTATTTGGCAAAGATAAAAGTGTAGTATCTGTTATCGGTATTTTCTGTTTCTGGATCTGTCAAATGACCCAAACTAATGTTTCGATCGTTCTACGGCTACCTTAAGAAAATATACGGCATAATCATGTTGATACACCGGTTCTCATTAGATCATCGAAGTTAAGCAACGGTGAGCCTTATCAGCACCAGATTAGTGACCATTTGCGAATACCATGTGCTGTATGTAGGAGTATATCGACACCTCCCTGCAAGAACAGCAAAAAACCTAACGTTACCATCTCCCTCAACCGGGATGCACATGCTACTGGGGGCTGCTTGTGAATTCTGATATCCTCACGAAACTTCCTCTTACAGAGGAAGCCGGTTCAACCCGCCTATAGTGAATGCTGTTGGCATGGCATTCCATAAAAGTACTTGAAAAACACGTACATGGATACAACATTACGGCGATTGGACAAAGGTTGGAACTTAGCTGATAGTCTGGGATCTATTCGATTGGATATTTTATTCTTGACCCCGTTTAAAAGGAAGATTCTATTGGTAGATGCACCAGTTCACATGTGGCAGCAATACTCCATGCATGTGCGAACGTTGGCTTTCTAGGTATATATGATTCTCTATAATGTACTATGATTAATTTTGATCAGAAATTGATTCTAGATTCTTAATAACATTATGTTTTGTTTTTAATCTTCGCAGAGAGACATAATAGAGGTGCAAATCTGTTCTGTGCGGGGAATGAATTTTATCCGTCCTGGGATGGGTATTCTAGTAAATTTCATTTCTCTTTATCTAATGAAATCAATGAAGCTTTGATTGTTTGTTATTTTGTTTGTTTAATCCGTTGTCACCCAATCACCCGTGATGGTCGAAAATTACATCAGTAACGGCTGAATTAAAGCTTTTATTATGTAAACAATCCCGCCAATCCTCGGTTGTCTTGCTGATCCAATTTGTTTGGTTGGTGACACAAACCAAAAGAATGAAAATAGCTTCGACTGAATTAGGAGATTGATAATAATAATTAATAATAATATTGTTTTGTGAAGGAAATCATTGCATGGTGTAGAATTGTATTATTATTTTTTTTTTCTTGGATATGAACCCGAGGTCAAGGTTTCAGAATTGCTTGTGTGAGAAAACTTCTGGTGGAAAGTTAATTAATATGCACATGTGATTTTACCAATTTAGCCAATCAGGGCAAATTCAATTTGGACGTTATGAACATAAATTAGCTGAATGAAACCCCCCAGACTTCGTCCACCCTCACTCGTACCTTAGTATAAGAGGATGTGCGTGGTGTTTTTCGCCAGTTTTGAGCAAGTTTTTAAGCAGCTGAGAGTGAGTCTAGACGCCCCTCCACCCACGCTACATAATCCGGTCACTGACCGCAAGAGAGAGAGAAAGAGAAAAGAGAAGATACTCTGACGTCGCAAAAGTTTTTTTAGCAACTGTCCACGCACGCTGCGCTGTTGAAAAAAGAAGTGAAATTGCCTTTTCCCCCTTTTTTTCATATCTGTAAAATAACACCATCTATTTTATAATTAATCTTCATAAAAAAAAAAGGACTTGCGACTGGTGTTATTTTATTGTTGTCTGCGGTAGTCGTGACTCAATAACAAACGAATGCTAACCTTTGGAGTTGATTTCTTTCAGGAGACAGCAAGAAGGAAAAGAAGTTCGGCCAATCTAACGCTGGCGGACCATGTCCCGCGGCACGTGTATTTTCCTGGAGACTTTGAATTGTTCTCTTCATTTGTTTATTTGTTTTTTGAGGGGTTTTTTCAATATTTTTTTATTATTTCATTTTTTTTTTTCTTACAGGCCACTTGTGAGACCAGGAATACAGGAATCGCGCATCAACCCCGTCATCGTATAAGCTACCTAGACCACACTATTAAACTTTCTTGGGTATTACGAAATCGGAAACACCTAGAACTACACTTCTGTTCCGGTGAACACAACGGTTTACACAATTGATGACGTCGTAAAAATTCTGACGTTATTTAAGTATAACATTATTTAAGTATAACATTATTTAAGTATAACATAATATTTTAGTATAACATAATATTTAAGTATAACATTATTTAAGTATAACATTATTTAAGTATAACGTTATTTAAGTATACCGTTATTTAAGTATAACGTTATTTAAGTATAACGTTATTTAAGTATAACATTATTTAATTATAACATTATTAAGTATAACATTATTTAAGTATAACATTATTTAAGTATAACGTTATTTAAGTATAACGTTATTTAAGTATAACATTATTTAAGTATAACATTATTTAAGTATAACATTATTTAAGTATAACATCACTTAAGTATAACATTATTTAAGTATAACATTATTTAAGTATTACATTATTTAAGTATAACAGCATCGATGAAAACAGGAAGATCTCTATCATTCCAGTAATTATAGGAGCAACTGGTTTCATGAAAAAGAATTTCAAAAACTAACTGGCAAATAAATCCGATGAACCAAGTGCAAAAGAGATTCAGACAATTGTACTTAAAGGAATCTGAAGAAGATCTTTCAGCTGGAATTTATGAGATAGCAGACTAATGTCTGGCATCCGGCATATTATCTTTCGCTATGGCAATATCTTATTTCGTTCCTGAAGGAAAACATCAGGAACGAAATAAGATATTGCCATAGCGAAAGATAATATGCGAAGCTGAAATTGTGCAACATTTAAGACATTATTTTTCATAAAGATTGTTTGAATTTTGCATTTTTTCCCCCCAATGTCTTAGTCAGATTGTGTTAAAATTACAGAAAGATATCATGAAAAATAAAGAATCTGTTCAAGTTCAAACCCCTTCGGTGGCTTTTTGGACACCCTGTATATATAATTTCTAGTCCGCATAATCCAAACAGAAAAGCGGTCAGACATTGTAGCATAGTTGGAGATGCCATGTGATTCCTATTGAGGTTGGTTGTTGTAGATTTCTAGGACGCTCAGTCATCTCGTTTCTTACAAAAATAAAAATCACGGGCCGCAATCTGAAAGCTGATCGTTTTAAGAACACAGCTGAATGTGCATCAAGCTGGATTTGGTCGAGATTGAAAAGACTTCAGCATAAACAGGGGTTATAATTTCTCCTTGTTGATCTGGGTTTTTTTTTTTTTTTTTTTTAATATCGTGCCCGGTGGTAAAAGCTGCTTGATAATATCAGGAGGAGCATTGCCGCCTTGAGCTACCGGAATTGTGTTATTACCGTGGCTGGCGCATGATGAGGGCAGGGTATCGCACATGCTTTCACATGTTGTATGATGAAAACTTGAAATTGAATGGTATCATAAAGGAGCAGACGATTCGTGACTAGTTGGGTCTAGATGACTTATTTTTTTAGATCCAAAGGAAGTATGGAAAAGATGAAGAAATGCTGGACTAAACGATTATTTGTATAAGGCGAAAGAATGGATGATATTGACTATATTTAGTTTCATTTAGATTTATGCGAATGAGACAAACAGGAAGTGGACGTCGATTTTTGTGAAATTTTATCCAGGAAGAGGAAATGTTCGAAGACAAGACTCTAGATGGGAGAGGGAAGAAAAGTGGACACTGCTATAAGGTATGGGATATGCTTGAATAAAACATGGCAGACAGGAACCAAGGACAGAGAGCTGGAAGGATATCTCCGCTTCTGTCCAGGCAAACAAAATGTGTCACCCTAAAAATAATCTGTCAGTTACACAACAGTCTGAAGGTTTTTAATGATGCTGAAATGGAGTACATGAAGAGAGAAGTATTAGCTCTTATTGGAATAAAGAGAGAGAAGGCACGATCACAATTCCCATCATTGAGCAATCCACCACCTCGAGAGCACGTTCAGAACCACACTACCGTTCACCGGTCGATTCATTTGGACTGTCTGTGTCCATGACACCTCATTCCATTTTAACAACGGAATCTCCTTTGTTGGATCACTCCACGACAGGTTTTTCACCACCAGCAATGAAAAAGCTCAAAATAGCTCCTCACTGGACCTTGGTTCTTCCTCGTGACTACCAGTGAGTAGAATACTGCTAATACATGTAACAGATCCACTACTTCAGGAACTAGCCCTCGGGGAAGAGCTATTTAAAATGGTTGAGGAGGACCAGGGGATGAAGTTGGGGGAAAGACCTCAGCTGCCAAAAGTGCAAACTATCAAATACTACCAGAGCTATCAAGACAGCAATAAAAAGATTTAATGTTGCTCTCCAAAAACTTGCATCTTAAAGCACATCCCTACGAATGTGTAATATGATGCAAGTTATATAACACATCCCTCACGAATGTTTAATATGATGCAAGTTATATAACACATCCCTCACGGATGTGTTATATGATGCAAGTTATATAACACATCCCCCACGGATGAACCGGTCTCTTATGCTGCAATACTATACATTGTAAGGAAAAAAATTAGTTGAACCTTGGAAAAAACTAACCAGATAGTAAGATCCTGTTAGTCCTGTATTCTAATAATGGTATCATAAACAAAAACTCCGCTTCCAATTTGTCATAAATCTGCACGGAAGTAGTAAGGCTAAAACAACTGTCATTAGAATGCTCATGTTCGTACGCAATCTAGAGATGATGAAACATAATACTATATTAAATTCCTTTAAATTCACACAAAATACGAGTTTATAGCTTAATACTGTATCACTCTTTAAAATACAAATACAGCAAAAACTATAAATAAACAGACAAAACTGTTTTGGAATCACGTTAAGATGCGAAACCTTTAATAAAAAAAAATAATAATTTTCTCTTTTTGCATTTTTTTTTCTTTTTTTAAAGTTGAAACATTTCTTATTAATTTCGGACCATATCATATCCATAATGCGGGAATAAAAGAGTTCTTGTGCTTGTTTCTGTTTGTTTGTTTTTTGTTTGTTTTCTTTTGTTTTTGTTTTGTTTTTGTTTTTTTGTTTTTGTTTTTTGTTTTGTTTTTTTGTGGGTTTTTTGTTTTGTTTTTGTTTTATTTTTGTTTTGTTTTTTTTTTGTTTTGGTTTTGTTTTTTGTGTGTGTTTTTTGTGTTTTTTTTTCTTTTTTGCACTTCTGTATGTCAGTGACATGAGGTGAATGTGTGTATTTTAGTTTCAAGAACCACAGACAGATGCCACTTGTCAACCAAAGAACAAGGGTTGATAACTCTTCTTTTTCTAAAAGTGCGTGCAAACTAAAATTAGATTTTGCTACATTTTTATATAATTTTTCTGTACAAAGACAAAAACAAATTATTTTTAAACATCTATGTTTCATGTTTTTTAAATTATATTTTGCTACATTTTTATACAACCTTACCGTAAAAAAAAACAAATAATTCTAAAAACAATGTTTCGTGTTTTTTTATCATATTTATTTTTTTATTGTCAGTTATGAATCACTTATTGAAAAAAAAATTATATTAATATATTAAAATTATATTTTGATACATTTTTATACAATAAATGTTTCGATTTTCATATTTTATTTGTTATGTTATTTTTTATGTATATATATTTTTGCGTTATCGTAAACACTTGTTTATATTTGAGGTTCACATAATGGCCGATAGGCGTCAGTTCTCTTTCGAAAACCAGAGATCTATAACTCATCTCTTTTGCTAATATGTAACTGACATGCAAAAGTGCCGGGGTTTTTTTGTTTTTGTTTTTTTGTTTGTTTTTTTTTTGCAAGTAAAGTCCGTTTCCAAAGCGTGCTGTTAATATTAATTTTTTACCTTTAAAGCGAACACAGAAGTGTTCCACGACACCTAGTGCGTTTAACAACAGCACGCTTTGGACATAACGCCACAAGGAAATGGATTTTAGGTGTAAAAACAAACAAGCACAAGAACTCTTTTGTTCTCTGATGATGGATTTTATATGGTCCGAAATTAATAAGAAATGTTTCGACTTTAAAAAGAAAAAAATAATAAAAGAAAGGCAAAGAAGAGAAAAATTGATTTTCTTCTTCTTTTAATAAAATTTGTGCATCTTAACGTGTTCCAAAAACAGTTTTATGTGTTTATTCAAAGTTTTTTTTTTAATTTTTAATGGTGCTTCAAAGAGTTTTAATACCAATTTTTATACAAATATAGTACTAATTTGATAAATGTTCCCAAATCAAAATTTGATAACTTTTTGTGTGTATTCTTTTAATAATATGTGACATTATGAGAAAAAGTGAGGCTATTTTTCTTTCGAGTGTCTTCTATAATTTTATTGTGATGTCTTGCTTCCAAACGGATACAATATAATTGTTTTTTATTCGACTACGTTGAAAGATAATTAAGTAAAATAGATAAAACAATTTCGATTTTTGTGGTTTGTGTTTGTTTAATTTGATGAGGAAAAAAACCTTTTCAAAACATCTAGAATATCTTATCAAGTTAATCATCAAGAAAGAGGAAATGTTTAATCTTTAAATGCTTCCACACCAAATAAATGTTTTTGGGTGGATAGGAACACTCGTTTAAAAAACACTTTGTTAACAAATTCGGAACAATTATGAAATTACCGAACTGACGAATAAAAGGTGACTTTATGACTAGGTTCGAATCCTTTCGGCCGGCAGTAATTATCCATTACTACGATAATGATTGATTAAGCATGAAACAATCATGTCTGTAGATTCGAACTAAATAACATTTATTCATAAAAATATTATTATAACCCTTTTCAGTTAGGATTGTGCTTCTATAAGGGAGTTAAAATATGCTGTCAACTTTAGCGTAATGCAATGTACCGGCGTCTGCTGTTGAACAGTATCTGACTAGCTTTATACTCCCGCTATGTTATAATTAGGGTCATGACAACAGAATATCCTTTACATTGTTTTAACTCTCGAGTATATATCCAACACAGTTAATCAACCGAGAACCACATCACTCTATAAAAAAGCATATAAGATATCAATGGATACGCACTCGAGAGTCAAAACAATGAAAAGAATATGCTGTTGTCATAGTCCTATTTATTATATAATATGAGATCTCAGTAGTATATAACAGCATTTTTCTTAAAACATTGGAACAACCTCCCTGTTTACGTGACTTTGATCCGTGTGACTCTTTTCCTCAAACAAAACAGGATCATCAATTTTCATACTTTTGCCCAGCAGTATATTTTAACTTTCACGGTTAAATTATTTCTCAATGAATATATTTTTTTATTTAAACAGTATATTATTAAATTCACAAGAGGTCGATATTTAGTTACACATGAATTCCTATGAAATTTGATCATCGTGGAAAATATTTCTCATGCTTCGTGAGAGCCCGAGTTCGAATCCGGTACCACGCGGATCGCATGAGTTCCAACTAGTTGCTCTGTCTATCGCTCTGTGCCACCGCTGTGACTAAAGTTCCGCAAAACTCTCATGTGGACCTGCTGGTCAAAAAAACTGTAGGCAATAAGTCAGCATTTCTTCTCTGTTTTTGTCTAAGAATGCGTCGCCTTAGTTGGAAGGCGGTGCCGTCAATTACATCATTTTCATTACAAGTACTCAGCTGAGTTTTAATCTATGTCCCGTGCAAAACATTCACAACAAACACTTGTCTAACTACAACTAATATCAGCAATTTCCCTCATTTTCTATCTGTACCTAAATTTAAACTCAAATTCCACAAACAAAGCTTCTTTCTTAGAACTGCCCGGATGTTTAACTCTAAACCGTGAGTATGCCTTTCAGATGACTACAACATGTTCCTTTTCAAGTCCAATGTAAACAAATTTTTGTTTTGCCGTCCTCTTAAATAATCAAATTGTACCACATTTCCACTATTAATGATTATTATGCTGTTATCTGATCGGCCTACTTTTACTCATTAATCAGTATCCTTGAGTCGCTTTCTGGCATTGATCAGTGGTAATTCCCTTGAAAAATAGGTGACGAGGATAGTCTACAAGCTGAAAAAAAATCATGTTTCTCTTTGAAAAATATATGCTTTATTTCAATCAGTTTAGGTTGATTTACATCTCGCCGTTAAAGTTTGTTTCTCTAACCCAAAGAATTTGTCTTTAAAAATAAATATTCACGACCGTAACTTGTAACAAAACGAGACGGGTAACTTTTGTTTAATCGTTTAATGTTTCCCCACCAAACTATCGTCTACTGTCAGTTTCCCGAGCACAGGTGTGATCCATTTGGACCATAAGCACTCGCTGTCTTTGTGAGACATTTCAAAACGCGAACAAATTGGAGGTTGACTGAAACCCGATACGAAACATTACCTTTCAAATGCAATCGGCCAGAGAAAACATATTTAACGATATTTCACGTGAAAGTACCAAATCTCTTTTAATCAATGATTCCATGATTAATTTGATGTTTTTAAATATCTTTTTCGTCGCAGAAGAGTCATATTGCCATTTGGAATTCTTTGGGATCGGGCTAACAGAGGGTGTGGAGATTTGAGCAGCGAAATGTTTGTTCATATATTTAAACTTCTGCATGTAAATACAGTTAGGGAAGCAAGAAGTATGGAGGGAATTCCAAATTCTAGAAGTCTGTAGGAAGAAACAATTATAGTAGAAGGCCGCCCGGTATTTAGAGATCTCAACAGTGAAGGGGTGGGATTTTGCTGCTTGTTGGGTTCGTCAGAAGTACGTATATCAAGGGAGGAAAAGATGCTAAGAGTTTTTAAGAACGTTTTTGTTTAAAGTACTTGTAAAACATGCAACAGAATGCAACATTACGGTGATGGGACATGCTGGAGCTTGGTGGATAGTGCGGGATTTTAGACTCTTTGGGACTGACTAAAACGGGGAGACTAATGGCAGATACACTAGCCTAGATGTCACAACAATACTCCATGCATTGTCAGATTATGCCTTTATAAAAAAATATAGGATACTCTTTATTTGGTGTGAGTAATTTTCTAGCATGTTAGAGGGTGTCCACCTTCTTGGGGTAGCCTTGGCAATGTCCTCAATATATTTGTTCCAGTTCACAGACACACACACACACACACACACACACACATATATATATATATATATGTATATGTATATATATATATATTCAAAATTTGAGAGAATATCTAATTAGTTCCACAGCCAGACAACGTCGCAGCTCACTAAAGCCATGACAGCCAACAAACCGAATGTCTAAGACTCGAGTTTCGCCCTCATTTTGGACTCATCAGTTAGACATATCCGAACTCGGGATTTGAAACCTGAAATTCTTTCATGCGAGGCAAGCACTCTATCAACTGAGCAAATACGCCATACGCACAAGAAAGCCTATTAACTGACACAGGTCAAACAAACCGCAGCGAAAGACAGGTGTGTCAGGTAAGAGACGTTCTTGTGTGTGTGGCATGTTTGCTCAGTTGGTAGAGTGTTCGTCTCGCATGCAAGAGGTTCGGGTTTCAAATCCAGAGTTCGAATGTGTTCGGAACTGATGAGCCCAAAATGAGCTGTAATGGCTCTTGTGAACTACGATGTTATCTGGCTGAAGAAAATGGGATGTGATTGATGAAAGTATGGTAGGTTATAAAAAGTAGGGGGTTGTAAAGAGGTAGGTTTTGGTACTCAAAAATGTTACCCTAAACAAAATATGATGAAAGTAAAGATAATTTTCGCGAAAATATATGCTTTTATATCAACTTTGTTTCCATTCGTAGCCAAGAGTGACCAAGAAAATGATGTTTCCTTACAAAGAGAAAATGTTATATATATAATAATATAAATATACATGGAATAAATGTTACCATAGTCAATAAAAGTTACTTTTATGGTAGAAAAGTTCATTAGTTTGTATTTTTAAATAGTTTGTAAAAAAAAAAAATTTTTTTTAATTCACGAAACGGTTTTAAAAAAATCAAAATGGCAACGACTTTGAAATGGAGAGCCCCGTTTTCAATTTGAAGGAGAGACACCTGAGCATTCTGTGTTAACAATTTAAGAGAATTCCGTCAACGTAAGGAATATTTATAAACATATTTTAATGTTTTCCGTTATTTTGTGCTTGAGGAATATTCGATTATGGCATGTGTAGTTTATATAAAAATTCATTTAAGTAGTTATCGCCTCAAATTTCGTTTTAATTTCGGTTCGCTGAAATTATTTCAAGTAAAGAGCATTAAAAACTATTTCAAAACAAAAAAACATGAACTGAACTTTTATTGACTATGGTAACATTTATTTCTTGTATATTTATTTTTTCAGGTAGTCGTTTGTTGGCTTTTCTGCTAAACACTCTTACTAAATAATATCGACGAAATATAGAAATACAAAGAAACAAAAACAGTTTTGAAAAATAATGAAGCTTTACTTACTTTAGTAAAATAATCCGAAACAACAAAATGGGATATTAAAAAAGTAAACACGTAATTACTTTAGTTTTTTTTAAGCAAAGAATCGATATAAATATGAATAAGAAGAAAATGGCCCTTTTCAAACAGAACAGCTTCGTTTCAGTTTTACAGTATTGAACGGTGTAGTATTGCACCGTCGGATTCAGGGTTGTACTATTGTAATGTAAAGAACCCGCAGAAAGGGTTGTAATCAACTTAATTCCTTCTAGTACACAGACAAAAAAAAAGCTTAAACAGATATATAAATAAAAATAAAAAGGTTATGTAAATGTTTTTAAAAAGACACGTAATCACGTGAGCAGGATTTTTTCCTTCTTTTGACACGATAACAAGTAACGTTCTTATTTTTTTTATTAATCTATTTATCTATTTTCGAAAGAGTGCCGCGTGCAAGTGGAGAAGGAAAAACAGAGTTATGCAAAATTTGTGTCGAGAATTGTCTAAAGTTCCAACTTTTGTTTTTTTTTTTTTGGCTTTCACTTTAATAAGAACGTGAATTTATGAGGTGAATGTATTCGACACAATATGATTCAACTAAAAAAATAAATAAAAGCTAACGTGAATTAAGATTAAAGTTAAGGTGCTATTGTGGACCCTCACCCTTTTTAAAAAAACCTTGTTAAACTTTGTGACATATTTACATTCTATGGATGTCAGGCGCGAACAAACACCCAATAATTTTATAATACCATATTTCTTCAAACTGAAATTATCAAAGTATACTTACGTAAATCTATATATATATAAAAGTGAAAGTGTCTGTGTCTGTGTCTGTGTCTGTGTCTGTGTGTCTGTGTACATTTCCCTACGCAATAACTGTCAATTTTAAGCCTACGGATTCGAAATTTGATATACATGGTACTAAGATTTGCGAAAATTGATGTGATTGGTTTCCGGACAGAAATTTGGCGATTAAGGGTACAAAGTCCAACGATTTAACCTTTGATAACTCTACCAAACTCCTCCTACAATTTTGGGTCTTAACACGTGAAACTTTAGATATAGATTCCTTGGACATGGATCTAACTTAATAACTTTATTTGAGCCCTAAACAATAAATTTTAAGGGGTCATAATAGGGGTCAAAGTTTAAAAAAATCGACCTTTTTTTTTGTTTTGCTCAGCATACACCTCAAAACACCCGGGCAACGCCGAGCACCCATGCTAGTAAATATGAAAAGTCTTTGTTAAAGTTTGTACCATATTTCCATGGAGTACAGGCGCGAACGCAGACCCCACAATTTTATTATACTATCCCTATTTAAGTTGAAACACACTTATCAAAGTATTCTTATGTACATCTATATCAAAAACCCTTGTAAAGGTTGTTTTGTTTTTTTTTTCATTTTTTATTTCCATACTTTGGGGGCCTGGCGCGAACGCAACCCCCACAATTTTAATGAACCACTGTTCTGCCAGATCAAACATACCCATTACTGATCCTCGATACATCTATCATTATATGCAATCAGTTTTTTTTTTTAATAGTAAAACATATAGGAGCCTATTCGTGAACAGACACACACACGTTCAGCTTTATATATATATATATATATATATATATATATATATATATATATATATATATATATATATATATATATATGGCGGCCGTTATATAAAAGAGGCATCGAAAGTAAGGCATCACCTGCTTGAAAAATCAAAAGAATGGCCCCAACCAACTGAGTGAGTTTAACGTAAGGTAAGAAATATTGCTTTTAGATTAAGTAGTAGGGTATTCTTATTTTGTTTTGTTACGGGGATGTCGATCTTTTATATTGACATCTGTCAGGAAGGTGAGATATGTTGCGTATGATCTGGCGTCTCCAAGTCTGCACTGTTAAAGTGCTATGGGTCAGGCTAATTTGATACGCATTACACGCACACACACACACATACACACACACACATATATATATATATTCATCCAGAGGAAGTCTCGAAATAAAGACGAAACGTTGATAACCGGTTTGTTCCTTTTTATTTTCCTATTTTGTCAGAATACTATTTCGATTATTTCGATTATTCTCATATATATATATATATATATATATATATATATATATATATATATATATATATATATATATATGATTAGTTTGTTTTGTTTTTTTTTGGAAAAAGAATTCCAGCAGAGTGCTCAATTAAAAGGAAAATCCAAAATGTAAGAGCGTATTTATATTTTGTGTACAGAAAGTTGTTAGTTGAGACAGATCATTGGTACCGTCGGTTTCAAGCTCGATAATAAGGCCCGTTTAAGGTATCCTTATCAAGCTCTCTTCAGCCAATATTCATTATATATTTATAAGTAATATTTATTTATATATATATATATGTATATATATATATATATATATATATATATATATATATATAATAAAAAATTACAATTAAATTTACCAAAATGATAAAGAATTAATATTTATAAAGTAATCTCAACCAGATATAAAAGCTCGATAAATCCAAGTAGGAGACAGAGCTTATATATATATATATATATATATATAATTACTTGAGGCTAATATTTTCACAAGGTTCATACAAGAGTATTTAATATCGAAGTGGGGCAAGATATACTTCTTTATTGGTTTTACATAAGCATTACATACATTTATATGTCGCAACACATTCATGAGCATGTTTCGGTCAGCCAGTTCTAAGTAACTAGGGTCTTTTTCAGGCAATATTGCTTTTACAAACGTACAGACTGTATATTTGCATATGCAATATCACCTGAAGAGGTGTCTAGTTACTAGTAACTGGCTGACCGAAACATGCCGGTGAATGTGTAGCAACATATCAACTATTATGTAAACAAATAAAATGCATGTGTGTGTGTGTGTGTGTGTGTGTGTGTGTGTGTGTGTGTGTGTGTGTGTGCTTTAATAAATATTCAGAACTTAAAAAAAAAAGTTTGTAGTTTTTTTCGAAACACATTTTTTAATAATAGCTTCAAGTTATTTCTCCAAAAATGTTTTAACAAAAAATAAATAAATAAATAAATAACAGAGCTGCTAACATCAAAATTGTTCTATTCATTTTACGCAGGTAAGAATCCGGGAGAATCTTTACTGTATTTATATAACAGTGTTTAACAATAGACAGATATATTCATGTATAATAACGGTTTTATTTAGACAAACATATGGCAACACATAAAGACATGCTTCAACTATTAAGCCTCTGCAAAAACAATACCATTTTCTCACATACGTTACTTTTATGTATGATTTCTGAATTAATTCATTGATATATATATATATATATATATATATATATATATATATATATATATATATATATATATATATATATATAGCCATGTTATATATCATTTTGAAGTGTGTTTTTCGTTCTATCGAACCCCATTATTTGTTACCGTTCTCAATATCTTCGTTCATTTTTTTAGGCTTTTCGACAGCATGGACAAAATTAAAATCCACACGATTTTTTGTTCCAGTTCAAACTAAGCCGAAAAGTTGCCGAGACAGCTCATGTTATCAATGGTGCTTTTGGCCCAGGAACCACTAACGAACATGTTGCACAACGGTGGTTCAAGAAATTTCGCTATGGTGATGAGAGCCTCGAAGATGAAGACGGTCGCGGTCGGCCGACTGCGGTTGATAACGAACATTTGAAAGTCTTAATTGAAGCCGATCCTTGCAAAACCGCATGAGAAGTTGCTGTTGAATTCGAAGCCGACCACTCAACACAACAGTCGTTCGCCATTTAAAGTAAATAGGGAAGTCAAAAAAGTTTGATAAATCGGTGCCGCATGAATTGAAGGATAATAATAAAAAAATGTTTTGAGGTGTCTTCTACGCCCTTTTCTGCCCAACAAAAACGACCAATTTCTCGAGCGGATTATGACGTGTGATGAGAAGTGGATCCTCTACGACAACCGGCGATGTTCTGCACAGTGGTTGGATGCCGGAGAAGCTCCACAACACTTCCTGAATCCGAAATTGCATCAACAGAAGGCTTATGGTAACTGCTTGATGTCTGTGGCCAATCGCATCCATCACGTCTTCTTGAATCAGGGCGAAACCAATTCTGGCGGAGAAGTACTGCCGACAAATTTACGAAGTGCAGCAGATGTGCTCGAGATTGGTCAATATGAAAGGACCAATTCGCCTCCATGGCAACACTCGCCCGCATATTGCTCAGCTGACCCTGCAGAACCTGAACGAATTGGTCTACGAGACGTTGCCTCATCCGCCATATTCACCCGACCTTTCACCCACCGATTATCACTTTTTTAAGCATCTCGACAACTTCCTGTGCGAAAAATGCTTCAAAAGTCGAGATGATGCCGAATTGGCCTTCAATGATTTTATTGCTTCCAGAACTCTGGATTTCTATGCTAATGGGATAAATAAACTTGTTTCTTGTTGGCAAAAATATGTCGATTCTAATGGTTCTTATTTCGATTAATAAATGTTATTATGAAAAGAGTTATTAATATTAAAAAAAAAACATTATTTTTTGGACCAACCTAATAAAAAATTGATAAATTTGATTTCTTTAGGCCGAAGAATAAGTGTCTGCTCTTCGTGTTGTCATAATAAATGGAGCGAAATTTCAATCTCATCAGTAAATGCAAACCATCACATTTTAACATGCAAACAATAAAGTTTATTATAATCATAATATCATAATGTCAACCGATTAAACGCATTTACTTTAGATTTAGAACTTCTTAAGTGACTAAGCCTTTTTATCGGCTTTTTGATGATACAAACAGTAGGGTATAGCATAAATAAGATTGCAAAATATACACATAGAAATGCCCTTTTTTATGCTTATATAATGTATCTTGAAGAATAATAAATTTTCAGGCGAAATATTGATTCACACATGCTTCTGCGTTTCACAGAATATACAATTGTAAGAACTGTATTTATAAATAGCTAGTTTACTGGTTAACTTCAAGTTCCGTTTTCCTTTGTTTATTTACGTTTTTTGCTGACCGTTTCACGTCATGATGAATGCCCTGGAAAAGTCTCTTCTGATTAATATTTACCAGTTTAAAAATATACTCTTATTCTCATGAGACAATATTATTAGACAGAAATTTTGTGCTGGTGTCAGGGTTATCTTCGTTCCAACCACTTTATCACGCAAGATACGTTGCCAGTTTCTCTTTACTCTATTTATTTCCATGGGCGGTATTTGACTGACCTCAACTCTTTTGTCCCTTATTGCAAGTCATTCAGAGCAAGAACTTATTTTGTTACCACTACGAAAAAAGGCTCCCTTTTCTTCCTGCAGGATTGAAATTGAAATTTCTCGGGGTTTTTTTTTTTTTTTTTTTTTAATTATTTGGACTACTGTTCTTATATTGAGTGTTATTCTTACAAACTTTTCGCCGATATAACCTAGTACTTTATCCACGTCTAAAGTTCAGTTCTAATTGACAGTCTTTTGGAGACTGGGGGTCCAATCCTCAGCACGGGCAATACTAAAAATATAAGACTTCTACCCGGTTGTGGCTGACGGAAAGAGAGCATGCTACCCTCGTGGATTAGATAAAGGATTCCGTTCGAAATTTCGCGCAGATTCCCGAGTTCGACAGAAAGATTCTTGAGTTGGACAAGCTATATCTGAACATATTCGGAAGTTACATCGGCTGAAACGTTTTGAGAATAACACCTAAGAGGAGAAGAGTACTTCGAATAATCCAAATAATACAAAAGACAAAATGATTTTTCTTTCATTAAATGAGTTTTTAATTGCACAATTCACCTTACTTATTGAATGTCCCTCCGAATACACGTGTATTCCATATTTGGAAACAAGAACATTGGATTAATTGAATGCATTACATTTAATGAATGTATAGTATTTATTAAATTTATGATACTATGTTGAATGTATAGTATTTATTAAATTTATGATACTATTGTTACATGATAAGGGCTGTCCCCTTTTCATGTAAGTATAAAAATAGAGAGATTAGTTAAAATGAAAATAAGAGAAAGCAGAAATCGAACCCTGGACATAAGTTTTAAAGAACAATAGGTTTAAATGGAATGTCCAGTAAATTGTTAATTCTGATGAAATAAATAATAAATAAACTATTCAATTGTTAGAAAGAATCTGGATGATAATATATGGGTTAAATAAATTAGATATGTAGGTTGAATTCCTTTGTAAAAACATCAAAGAAAAAATAGGTTATTGGGAAATCATAATGTTCGGGAAACATGCAAAGTCGCGCATGTTGGTGACACGTGAATTTTGCTCACGAGGCCGGACATGCATGGATTTCTCAATATAGGAAGTGAGAGTTAGTTAGTTAGTTAGTTAGGGTCAGAGAGACAGAGTGAGAAACTCAGAGAGAGTCTGGGAATTCGAACGTCTAGGAAGCGAGACGATCACTATGAAACTAACATGTGAAGCTTTGAATTCTTGATGATGGAAACCACGGCCGGTCGTGAAGAAATAAACCCATTTGTGTTTTGTAAAGCTCGTCTTGTGTTTGTGATTCTTACAAAAAGGTAAAGTGAAAATTGTATTATATATCTGTGTTATAAAATGTCATTACATACACGTCTCGACATCTCATATCCACAATGTGAATCTACATCATATCTACACTAAGACTGTCTGAACACTATACCCTTCACTCAAAGAGCTTCCCCTTTTTCTCCTTCCTCAACACGTCTAAGTAAAGAACATTTTAATAAATATGAATCGTCATAAAACGAACAATCTCTCTCACAACATCCCTCTCTAGAACTCTTACAACAACATCTCTCTTCTCCTTCTTCAACGGCATCACTTATAATAAGACTCTTTCAATGAAACCCCTATATGTAACGCTATGTTGAATGTATAGTATTTAGTGACGGTGTTGTAATTATTGCCTGTATATTTTATCTATTTATCGTATTCATTAAATGTATAGAACGTATTGTATTTATCTTGTTAATTGAAGTTATAATAAATACTGAATGCATTGTATTTATTGAATGTATCGTATTTATTTTTTCGTTGTTCGTTGACTATATGGTATTTAGTGAATGTATTTTATTTATCAAACTATTTTATTTATTGGATTATTTTTCTTTTTATTATTATTATGTTCGTTAACAGTGTTGTGATGTTTCGCGTCGTTTTTTTTGTTGTTTTTTTTTTTTCACTCAAGAGCGGGCTTTTACACTAAGGCTCATGAGCATAGTCAAAGAGTCAATTAGATGAAAAGCATCTGGCGTAGCACGTTTGCTGTGCCAAGCAGAAATGACTTCTGAAATATGGTAATGTTATATTTGATACCCAAGTAGTTCAATTGTTTCTCAAGATCATCTGGAATTGAGGTTATTATTATTATTATTATTATTATTATTATTATTATTATTATTATTATTATTATTATTATTATTCTATTTACTCACTAGGAGTAGTCACACAGGCCATCATCAAAGATTTCTTTTTGAGAACATCTTGTTGATTTCTCTGGAGTCTGAGTGACAACAAGTCTCTCCATAATTCCAGTACTCTTCACCTCTTTCGATAGACCTAATTTGCGTTATCGCAACAGACGCTTACCATTGATTTCTCGTTAATAGCGACAACTGATATTCACTGGTATTTTGTGGAGGTTTTAGTCCTCTTTGCACTCATCCAGCGGAGGTCTGGCTAGTGCTTTCGCTCCTCAGTCTTTCCATCCCGCTTGATTCTCCTCCTTTATTTGATGTGGTGCCAGTTTATACACACAAAAAAAGGGGACGGAACGCATGAGGGTACCTTACAATTATACAGTTTCAGTTTTCATGATTCCATGTGATGTTTCATTTGTGTTTTAGATCTGTAGTCGTTTCTGTGTCCAGTTTGTGTCTGTAGTTCATGTACAGTGTTAATCTCCGCATTAAACGGTTTTTCTTAATATTTCTGCAGTTTTCCGTTGTATCTTCTCAGTCATCTCTCTGATTCCAGTCTCTCTCATTATTTTTTCAAAGTTTTTCGGTATTGTTCCTTGTGCTCTTACTATTAGTGGTTTTATCTTGACGTTTTTCATTTTTCAGATCTCTTTGATCTCTCTGGCCAGTTTTGTGTATTTGCTTCTTAGTCTTCACTCTGTGGCCTGCTAGAACGGCAAAATCTACAATCTAGCAGGACTTTTCCTTCTCGTTAACTTATTATTATTATTATTATTATTATTATTATTATTATTATTATTATTATTATTATTATTATTGGCTCACATGGAGCTTTCAAACAAGTTATCAGAGATCTGATTGCAAACCTGTGGTGTTCTCTGGAAGCTGAGTGACAATAAGTCTCCCCAGACGTCCAGCTCTCTCCACCTCCTTCGATAGCATTTGCAAATAAATTTGCGCCATCGCAACAGCCTCTTATCATTGATTTCTCGCTGGCAGCAGCCATTGGTCTATACTGGAATTTGAGTGGCACTAAGCCTCTCCAAGATCCCAGTTCTCTTCGTGCTTGTCCAGCGGAAGTCTGGTCAGTGCTCTCTCCTCGGTCTTTCCATCCTCCTTGACCCTTCTCGGTTCTTTGGTATCACTTTTATTTTTTTTGGGGGGGGGTGATGAGACAATGGAAGAGGATGCATGATGAGGGTGTAGAACTTGTAGCTATGCAGCTTCAGTGCTCTTCATTCCCTGTAACGCTTCTTCATTATATTGTATACTTGTATTATTCTCAGCATTCAAGGGTTTCCTTAATATTTCAGCCGTTTTCATTATCGTTAGCCGTTGTATTTTTGCAGCCCTATTATTAATATTATTATTATTATTATTATTATTATTATTATTATTATTATTATTATTATTATTATTATTATTTGCTTGTCTTATGTGATCATACTACAGTTTCCTACTTTTATACATAATCATTGTCGTGTTCTGCAATAACTTTAAGTTGAGCAGTAGAGAGCATACAATGTAGTGTTGCATCGTATTCTCCTCCTTTCCATATTCACGTAATGTTGGGTCTAAGTTTTGTAACCCCATTTGGCATTAGCTCCATTTCTTGTTCTCATATGGTTGAATGTTTGAATTATTGTATTAAATGAATATAAAGTATTAATTTATTTATTGTATTTAATGAGTATAAAGTATTAATTTATGTATTGCATTTAATGAATATAAAGTATTAATATATTTATTGTATTTCATGAATATAAAGTATTAATTTATTTATTGTATTTAATGAATATATAGTATTAATTTATTTATTGTATTTAATGAATATGAAGTATTAATTTATTTATTGTATTTAATGAAAATAAAGTATTTATTTATTTATTGTATTTAATGAATATAAAGTATTCATTTATGTATTGTATTTAATGAATATAAAGTAATAATTTATTTATTGTATTAAATGAATATAAAGTATTTATTTATTTATTGTATTTAATGAATATAAAGTATTAATTTATTTATTGTATTTAATGAATATGAAGTATTAATATATTTATTGTATTTAATTAGTATAAAGTATTAATTTATTTATTGTATTTAATGAATATAAAGTAATAATTTATTTATTGTATTAAATGAATATAAAGTATTTATTTATTTATTGTATTTAATGAATATAAAGTATTAATTTATGTATTGCATTTAATGAATATAAAGTATTAATATATTTATTGTATTTAATGAATATAAAGTATTAATTTATTTATTGTATTTCATGAATATGAAGTATTAATCTATTTATTGTATTTAATGAAAATAAAGTATTTATTTATTTATTGTATTTAATGAATATAAAGTATTCATTTATGTATTGTATTTAATTAATATAAAGTAATAATTTATTTATTGTATTAAATGAATATAAAGTATTTATTTATTTATTGTATTTAATGAATAGAAAGTATTAATTTATTTATTGTATTTAATGAATATGAAGTATTAATATATTTATTGTATTTCATGAATATAAAGTATTCATTTATGTATTGTATTTAATGAATATAAAGTAATAATTTATTTATTGTATTAAATGAATATAAAGTATTTATTTATTTATTTATTGTATTTTATGAATATAAAGTATTAATTTATTGATTGTATTTAATGAATATAAAGTAATAATTTATTTATTGTATTTAATGAATATGACGTATTAATTTATTTATTGTATTTAATGAATATAAAGTATTAATTTATTTATTGTATTTAATGAATATAAAGTATTAATTTATTGACAGTATTTAATGAAAATAAAGTATTAATTTATTTATTGTATTTAATGAAAATAAAGTATAAATTAATTTATTGTATTTAATGAATATAAAGTATTACTTTATTTATTGTATACTTAATGAATATATAGTATTAATTTGTTTATTGTATTTAATGAATGTGAAGTATTAATTTATTTAGTGTATTTTATGAATATAAAGTATTAATTTATGTATTGTATTTAATGAATGTATAGTATTAATTTATTTATTGTATTTAATGAATATAAAGTATTAATTTATTTATTGTATTTAATGAGTATATAGTATTAATTTATTTATTGTATTTAATGAATATAAAGTATTAATTCATTTATTGTATTTTATAAATATAAAATATTAATCTATTTATTGTATTTAATGAATATAAAGTATTTATTTATTTATTGTATTTAATGAATATAAAGTATTAATATATTTATTGTATTTAATTAGTATAAAGTATTAATTTATTTATTGTATTTAATGAATATAAAGTATTAATTTATTGATTGTATTTAATGAATATATAGTATTAATTTGTTTATTGTATTTAATGAATATGAAGTATTAATTTATTTAGTGTATTTTATGAATATAAAGTATTAATTTATGTATTGTATTTAATGAATATAAAGTATTAATTTATTTATTGTATTTAATGAATATAAAGTATTAATTTATTTATTGTATTTTATGAATATATAGTATTAATTTATTTATTGTATTTAATGAATATAAAGTATTAATTCATTTATTGTATTTTATAAATATAAAATATTAATCTATTTATTGTATTTAATGAATATAAAGTATTTATTTATTTATTGTATTTAATGAATATAAAGTATTAATATATTTATTGTATTTAATTAGTATAAAGTATTAATTTATTTATTGTATTTAATGAATATAAAGTATTAATTTATTGATTGTATTTAATGAATATATAGTATTAATTTATTTATTGTAGTTAATGAATGTATAGTATTAATTTATTTATCATATTTAATGAATATAAAGTGTTAATTTATTCATTGTATTTAATGAATATAAAGTAATTATTTATTTATTGTATTTAATGAATATATAGTATTAATTTGTTTATTGTATTTATTCGATATAAAGTACTTATTTTATTATGGTATTTAATGAATATAAACTATTAATTTATTTATTTAATAAATATAAAGTATAAATTTATTTATTGTACTTAATGAATATATAGTATTAATTTATTTATTGTATTAAATGAATATAGAGTATAAATTTATTTATTGTATTTAATGAATATAAAGTATTAATTTATTTATTGTATTTAATGAATATATAGTATTAATTTATTTATTGTATTTAATGAATATAAAGTATTAATTCATTTATTGTATTTAATGAATATATAGTATTAATTCATTCATCGTATTTAATGAGTATAAAGTATTAATTTATGTATTGCATTTAATGAGTATAAAGTATTAATTTATTTATTGTATTTAATGAATATAAAGTATTAAATTATTTATTGTATTTAATGAATATAAAGTATTAATTTGTTTATTGTATTTAATGAATATAAAGTAGTAATTTATTTATTGTATTTAATGAATATAAAGTATTAATTTATTTATTGTATTTAATGAAAATAAACTATTAATTTATTTATTGTATTTAATGAATATAAAGTATTAATTTATGTATTGCATTTAATGAATATAAAGTATTAATTTATTCATTGTATTTAATGAAAATAAACTATTAACTTATTTATAGTATTTAATGAAAATAAACTATTAATTTATTTATTGTATTTAATGAATATAAAGTAATAATTTATTTATTGTATACTTAATGAATATAAAGTATTTATTTATTTATTGTATTTAATGAATATGAAGTATTAATTTATTTAGTGTATTTTGTGAATATAAAGTATTAATTTATTTACTGTGTTTAATGAATATAAAGTATTAACTTATGTATTGTATTTAATGAATATACAGTATTAATTTATTTATTGTATTTAATGAATATAAAGTATCAATTTATTTATTGTATTTAATGAAAATAAACTATTAATTTATTTATTGTATTTAATGAAAATAAACTATTAATTAATTTATTGTATTTAATGAATATAAAGTATTAATTTTTTTATTGTATTTAATGAAAATAAACTATTAATTTATTTATTGTATTTAATGAAAATAAACTATTAATTAATTTATTGTATTTAATGAATATAAAGTAATAATTTATTTATTGTATACCTTATGAATATATAGTATTAATTTATTCATTGTATTTAATGTATATGAAGTATTAATGAATTTATTTTATTTAATGAATATAAAGTATTAATTTATTTATTGTATTTAATGAATATGAAGTATTAATTTATTTATTGTATTTAATGAATATAAAGTATTAATTTATTTACTGTATTTTATGAATATGAAGTATTAACTTATGTATTGTATTTAATGAATATACAGTATTTATTTATTTATTGTATTTAATGAATATAAAGTATTTATTTATTTATTGTATTTAATGAATATAATGTATTAATTTATTTATTGTATTTAATGAATATATAGTATGAATTTATTTATTGTATTTAATGAATATAAAGTATTTATATATTATTTTTATTTATATAACGTACTAATTTAATTATAAATTTAATTATTATTTATTTAAGTATTATTTATTCGCTGTAAAGTGTTTATTTTATTATTATATTTATCTATATAAAGTATTAATTTTATTATGGTATATATTCAAGTAAATTATTTATTGAATTACTTTCTTTAATGACTCTGATTTAACTTTAAAAAATATAATTTTCATTTCGAATTAAGTTGATGCTAAATATTTTTACCTTAACACAATTTGTCTCCATACAAATTTTGATAAATAAACAATTCTTTGGGAAGAGGGTGTGACAATATTTAACGCCACATGAGGCAAACTAACCCTCCATCAACCCAAATCGTTGGTTGTGAAATTTGTCATCCTTGCTTTTACTCTCAAGGGGAATTACGTCATATAATATGTTACAGTCAATATAAAATTGCCTGCTTTCCTAATTTTTCGGAATCAGTTTTCACTGAAATGATACATTAGGAAATAAAATATGGACGACATGAAACTAGGCTAAAAATATCTCTAAATGACCAATGTATAGAATACAGAAAATACGCACAAACTACAATGACTATAGCAAATATGAAGACCAAAGATATTGCATATTTCATTGAATTAGATGAGATTTATCTCTGTCTCTATATTATTATTTACAGAATTCTAACGAATAAAAATAGGTACTTAGAGTATAGAAATATGTTCCCTGAATAAAATTATCTTGAACTTTATATTCATCAACTTAATGATTTATGCGTGTGTGCATGTGTGTGTGTGTGTGTGTGTGTGTGTGTGTGTGTGTGTGTGTGTGTGTGTGTGTGTGTGTGTGTGTGTGTGTGTAATGTTACCTAACGCGTTGTAGCCTTCGTCGCAAAGTAAACAAAGAATGGGAAATAACTTCAACTCACTTTTTGCCCGTTGTGACAAAGACATTTATTTCTTCATTCTCCCGTCACTCGTGACTTCTCGTTACAGCTGTGACGTCACCCACGTCTCTCACGTGATTGTTTCCTCTAACGTGTTCTTTCTCTTTTTATAATCTTGTTCTTTATCAGTGACGACATTTCGCACCGATTTGCATACGTGCGTCTGCACTCTGTTGTATATATATATATATATATATATATATATATATATAGTAAGTTATAAAATGTATATGGCGATTAAGCTTAACTAAATATTCCGCGCTAGGCTAAATAGAGCACACACAAAGGAACAGGTCAACCAGAGGTCAAATAGGCCTTTGTCCGATAAATGCATTCTCATTGGCTGATAGGAAGGGCGCGGTGGATACTAGAAAGCTGATTGGCTAACTAAAATTTCAATAGAAGATGCGCATATAAAAACGACAAACAACCACAGAATTCGCGCATAAGCCTGAAGAATCCTAGAGTGGATGAAACGCGGAATAGTCAGTGTAGATTAAATCGTCATATACATTTCATAACTTACTAACTAGCTCTACCTACGTATTGAGCACTTTTGAAGTAAATACTTAAAGTTTACGCATAAATCTATACTTTCGTATATTAATTTTATGTGAGTAAATTAAGTAGTTATATATATATATATATATATATATATATATATATATATATATATATATATATACGCGACTAATGGCTATCGGCCTTGTTTAAAGGCGTTGGGAAATAGGAAATCAAAATAGAACACGTATGTAAAAATACGTTTTGAAGCCATCCAATGCAAAGAATAAACAATTTTTAAAAAAATATTTTTACATATGTGTTCTATTTTGATTTTCTATTTAACAACGCCTTTAAAACAGGAAACCAACCAATTATTCCTTTAGCATAAGTGCATCCTGGACTATAAAAAAAAGGGATCGGGCAGCGTTTAAAAACAAGTAAACGAATTTTTCCCGCTTAGTAGTACCACTACGAGGCGTCAGAGAAAAAATACATAAAATCTTGATAAGGGCGAGTTTCGTATTATTTCGATTCATCGGACTACTGTTCTCATATTGAGTGTGATTTTCACAAAGTTTCGGTTGATGTAACCTCCGAGCTTCTCCAGGTGTATCTTGTTGAACTCGGGAATGTTTCTGTCGAACTCGAGAATTTGGACGGAATTTCGAGCGGAACACTTTATTTACTTTACGGGGGTAGCATGCTCTTGTTCCGTCAGCCATGGGAAAAAAGGTCCTAAGTAATTCACAATTGTATTTTTTCGGTCGCCCACAACCTTCAACCTTTTACAGCTGATTTTACTAAGTACTCTAAACACTGCGCCACAGGTCCTTGGGTAATTGTAAAAAGTGATATTCTCCTGATATATATATATATATATATATATAGAGAGAGAGAGAGAGAGATAAAGAGAAAGATAGAGAGAGAATAAATATCAAAAAGTTATATTCCAAAGTTCATGATGTTGACCATCTTACAATTTATTCCTTTAATTCAGTTGGCATTTACAATTCTTGACAGTATCTGTTTCGTAGCACAAATCAACCACTTCATTATTATATCAATCAGTGAATTCACTGATTGATATAATAATGATGTGATTGATTTTGTACTACGAAACAGATACTGTCAAGAATTTAAATGTCAGCTGAATTAAAGGAATAAATTGTAAGATGGTCAACATCATAAACTTTGTAACATAGACTTTTGTCATTCATTCATTATATTGCTCTGTAATTATATTGACCTTCTTAAAAAAGGATTGGTATATATTATAAGGAAATAAAGTATATTTCCACAGAAATACACACACACACACAGACACACACACACACACACACACACACATATATATTACAATATATATATACATATATATATATTACAATATATATATTACAATAGAAAAATGCGAGCATGAAAAGTAATATGTTTAAGCTTAAAATATTGCAGCATTAAAAATTGATTATATAATATTAAATTGAATTTTAAAAGAAAATCAATGCTGTAATATTTTAAGTTATAAATTTATTATATTTTTACTAGAGTATCTTCTCCTTTTCTTTTCCAGTTTTAGCAACTAGTCTTTTGCTTTTCCATGTTTAAGCTTAACTATATTACTTTTCATGCTCGCATTTTTCTATTGTAATCCATGATTTTTCCAGGCTTCCAATAAATTCACTTGTTCTTTGTTTAATCTCATTTATTTTTTGCCCCCATAAACACATATGTAATAACAATGTACGGCACTCGTATGCTTTCAATAAAATCACCCCAATTATCTCCCCTTCATGCTATCATTCTCTCTGTTTCACTTGTTACTTCTCTTTCCGCGACAGCAGTGAATTAGTAGCAACAGTAGTCACTGAAGCGACGTAGTTGCTATGGAAAGCTGTCA